>NW_893900.1:0-781 GCF_000209065.1 Trypanosoma cruzi | reverse complement strand
CAGGATTCACCGCGCCCTGAAACGCCAGGATCTCACACAGCAGGCCCAGAAACACCACTACCAAATGTTCAAGGACAAGCTCTCTCACCACCTCCTGAAGTAACTGTCTCAGGAACCGAAGGCGCTGCCGAGGAAGAAAAAGCAAGAAGAAACGAAGATGTAAAATTGGTTGAAAAGGAAAAGGAAGGTGATGGAACAAGTCAAGAGGTGAAAGAGCCTGAAAACAAGCTGATATCAGTGAAGCACCGGCAGTCGCATGACAACGAAGGCTTACAGCCACCATCATTGAATGGCACTCATGAAGCTGAAACGATAACACCATCAGAAGACAGTTTGCAAGTAAATAAAGGTAAACAAGAGTTGCCGAGTCCCTTGCAGCTTCCATTACCCAACAGCGCAGCGGATGGAAACCCATCATCCACATCTGCAGCTGGCCGTGGTGACGAGAAAAGTCACGAAAACGGCAATGGCACGAGGAATTCTCAGCAGTCTGTCGCAGAAGACATTGAACAGAACAAAGACGCCGGCGAAAAAGTTGTCGCACCAACGGGTGGAGAGGAAGATTCACGATTGCCGGTTATGACGGTTGAAGAAATGCGTGGTGCAACAACGAAGAGCAACAGCGGCAGCAGCACCACGGCAGCTACGGCCATGCAGTTTGACACTGGCACAGAAGGCACTCCAACCAACAATCATCCGAACCGACCCTCCATTGACGGCGACACACCACTCGGAAGTATTTCCGATGGTGAAGCTGCATCAGCCAACAAATACGATACGG
>NW_893899.1:0-781 GCF_000209065.1 Trypanosoma cruzi | reverse complement strand
AAAAAAAAACACACACCCGAAAAAAAAACGAAAAAAAAGCCAACGACACTCCAACAAAAAACACAAATACAGAAAAAAAAATCATTCACACAATCAAAACAAAAAATAGGTAAACAAAACATAAAAATAACACAAAAAAAAATCAGCAAGAGACGTGCGACACCGCCTTGGTGCCCTCCGCCATTGCGTGCTTCGCCAGGTCCGCCGGCAGCACGAGGCGCACCGCCGTCTGCAGCTCGCGTGCACCCAGTGTGCGCTTCTTGTTGACGCGCACCACCGTGGCGGCCTCGGACGCAATGCGCTCAAAGAGGTCGTTCACGAACGAGTTCACAATCTTCATCGTCCGGCCGGACATCGACATATGGTTGTTGATCGACTTGAGCGAGCGGCTGATGTAGACATTCCACGTCCGCTTCGGCTTGCGGTGCGACCTCTTGCCGCCCTTTTTGCGGTTCGCCGACGAGCTCTTGGGGGTGGCCATGGCTTGGTTCGTACTTGGTTCTGGTTGCTTGTTCGCAGAGATCTTGCGCGAGCAGTCGAAAAGCGCAGGAGAAAATGAGAGGAAAAAGAGCACATCAGCGGAGAGCCGGCAAGAGCAGCTGCAGCCAAACACACAGACACACAGCAGGGCGAGAGCATCGGGCACCTCCACCCGCACAGCAATCAGACTCCCTCTATACTTCACGTGCGGCCCGTCATGAAAACCACACGCGCACCACGAGCCGCCCAGAGGGCTACGTCCCGCGGCATTAAAAAAAAAAAAAACAGAAGAGGGGGACAC
>NW_893898.1:0-781 GCF_000209065.1 Trypanosoma cruzi | reverse complement strand
CAGAGGATAGTTCCCGGGTTGTTTGGCGTCCAGTGTGTGAACACGCAAACAGACATTGAAAGAGAGTGTCTCTGACCACCACCATCCATAATTCGAAACAAAAATTTAGACCACAGCGTGTGGTGCAGCAGCCGCTCGAAAACGATTATCCGAGTGCAGCACCGTTGTGGGCAAGAGCTCGCGAAATTCCTCCAAGCAGAGGATAGTTCCGGGTTGTTTGGCGTCCAGTGTGTGAACACGCAAACAGACATTGAAAGAGAGTGTCTCTGACCACCACCATCCATAATTCGAAACAAAAATTTAGACCACAGCGTGTGGTGCAGCAGTCGCTCGAAAACGATCCGCCGAGTGCAGCACCGTTGTGGGCAAGAGCTCGCGACATTCCTCCAAGCAGCGGATAGTTCCGGGTTGTTTGGCGTCCAGTGTGTGAACACGCAAACAGACATTGAAAGAGAGTGTCTCTGACCACCACCATCCATAATTCGAAACAAAAATTTAGACCACAGCGTGTGGTGCAGCAGCCGCTCGAAAACGATCCGCCGAGTGCAGCACCGTTGTGGGCAAGAGCTCGCGACATTCCTCCAAGCAGCGGATAGTTCCGGGTTGTTTGGCGTCCAGTGTGTGAACACGCAAACAGACATTGAAAGAGAGTGTCTCTGACCACCATCATCCATAATTCGAAACAAAAATTTAGACCACAGCGTGTGGTGCAGCAGCCGCTCGAAAACGATCCGCCGAGTGCAGCACCCTTGTGGGCAAGAGCTCGCGACATTCCTCCAAG
>NW_893897.1:0-781 GCF_000209065.1 Trypanosoma cruzi | reverse complement strand
ACACACACAGGGAGAGAGAGAGAGGTCGCCCACTCAATGCAATGAAAACAAAACAGAAACAGTTTCGGTGCTCCGCCCATGCAGCCAGGCAGGACGGCAGCGGTGCGTGTCGTGCAAAAGAGAGCACCAACGGGCCTGCATGGGTGTGCATGCATATATACAATGGGCACATTATTGTGTGTGCTTCGTGGGGTGAGGCGACGACGAGAGTCCATGCAAGGGGACACACACACAGAGAGAGAAGGAAGTGTGTGTATGCGGGCGGTGCATGGCTCTCTCACACTCACTCTCACGCGGCCACCACCGCAGCCGCAGCCGCACAAACCACGAAACAGATGGAATCAGTGCGATTGCAGAACTCGCACACCGTCCTGCAAACCAGAAGTTTAAAAAGCAATATGAAACAAGAATTCAAAAAAAAAAAAAATGGAAAAAACTTAGGCTTCTGCGGGAATCGAACCCGCGTCCCCGGATGACATTGTGAGCGTGTTTGCCACTGAGCTAAAAAAATGCGGTCGCGCGACTCCTTTTCACGTAAAGTATTAATGTCGATCTTCGAACAATCGAGCACATTTGCGTTGTCCCCTGGAAAACGAAAAAGACATGTTTAGGATGCGCAGCCGCAGCGTGGTTACTACTGTAAGTCGTCATATATCTAACGCCCGAGGCCACCGCTGCAGCTTGGATAATTCGACACGTCGTGCTGTATCTAGCGTCCGGGGCAGCCGCTGCAACTTGGATAATTCGACACGTCGTCCCGTATCTAACGTCCGGGGCAGCC
>NW_893896.1:0-781 GCF_000209065.1 Trypanosoma cruzi | reverse complement strand
AATGCGGTCGCGCGACTCCTTTTCACGTAAAGTATTAATGTCGATCTTCGAACAATCGAGCACATTTGCGTTGTCCCCTGGAAAACGAAAAAGACGTGTTTAGGATGCGCAGCCGCAGCGTGGTTACTACTGTAAGTCGTCATATATCTAACGCCCGAGGCCACCGCTGCAGCTTGGATAATTCGACACGTCATGCTGTATCTAACGTCCGGGGCAGCCGCTGCAACTTGGATAATTCGACACGTCGTCCTGTATCTAGCGTCCGGGGCCACCGCCCTACCATTTTTTATTTCTTGCGGCGGCCAACCCCGGCAGTAAGGACAAAAAAAAGAATCGCGTTTTCTTTAATGTTTTTCCTGTTTGGGGGCGGGGATCTTTGTTTTCTATGATTGTCTCTTTTTTTTTGTCTGTTCCAGGTTGGTTTTGAGGACGCTTGATGTGCCTGCTGGGTGATCGCCGGCTTTTTTATTGGTGATTGCGTATTTTTGGCTTACCGGTGTGCCGCTCAGCGCCATTTTGTTTTACTTCTTTTCTGCTTATTGGGGCGTGTTGTTATTCGTCACGCGTCAGCACACACCGAGCAACATGTCAAAAAAAAACAAAATGCAGGCTTTTTCCCCCCTCGCGAGGGCCTCCGCAGCCACAATCCTGTGCGTGCGTGCATTCTCAGCGTTTTAAACACGGCATTTGTGTGTGTGCATGTGCTTGTGTGTTTGGCAGCGCCTATACTTGCGGAGCAGCTGTGCGCCCCAAGAGAGTCTGAAGAAAGCAACGGCAGAGA
>NW_893895.1:0-781 GCF_000209065.1 Trypanosoma cruzi | reverse complement strand
GATCGTTTCGAGCGGCCGCTGCATCACACGTTGTGGTCCAAATTTTTGTTTCCGATTGTGAATGGTGGGAGTCAGAGGCACTCTCTGTCAATATCTGTTTGCGTGTTCACACACTGGACACCAAACAACCCTGAATTATCCGCTGCTTGGAGGAATTTCGCGAGCTCTTGCCCACACGGGTGCTGCAGTCGGCTGATCTTTTTCGAGCGGCCGCTGCATCACACGTTGTGGTCCAAGTTTTTGTTTCCGATTGTGAATGGTGGGAGTCAGAGGCACTCTCTGTCAATATCTGTTTGCGTGTTCACACACTGGACACCAAACAACCCTGAACTATCCGCTGCTTGGAGGAATTTCGCGAGCTCTTGCCCACACGGGTGCTGCACTCGGCTGATCGTTTTCGAGCGGCTGCTGCATCACACGTTGTGGTTTAAATTTTTGTTTCCAATTATGAATGGTGGGAGTCAGAGGCAGTCTCTGTCAATATCTGTTTGCGTGTTCACACACTGGACACCAAACAACCCTGAACTATCCGCTGCTTGGAGGAATTTCGCGAGCTCTTGCCCACACGGGTGCTGCACTCGGCTGATCGTTTTCGAGCGGCTGCTGCATCACACGTTGTGGCTTAAATTTTTGTTTCCAATTATGAATGGTGGGAGTCAGAGGCAGTCTCTGTCAATATCTGTTTGCGTGTTCACACACTGGACACCAAACAACCCTGAACTATCCGATGCTTGGAGGAATTTTGCGAGCTCTTGCCCACACGGGTGCTGCACTCGGCTGA
>NW_893894.1:0-781 GCF_000209065.1 Trypanosoma cruzi | reverse complement strand
CAGGGGTGCTGCACTCGCGGGATCGTTTTCGAGCGGCCGCTGCACCGCACGTTGTGATCTAAATTTTTGTTTCGAATTATGAATGGTGTGGGTCAGAGACACTCTCTTTCAATGTCTGTTTGCGTGTTCACACACTGGACGCCAAACAACCCTGAACCATCCGCTGCTTGGAGGAATGTCGCGAGATCTTGCCCACAAGGGTGCTGCACTCGGCGGATCGTTTTCGAGTGGCTGCTGCACCGCACGTTGTGGTCTAAATTTTTGTTTCGAATTATGAATGGTGGTGGTCAGAGGCACTCTCTTTCAATGTCTGTTTGCGTGTTCACACACTGGACGCCAAACAACCCTGAACCATCCGCTGCTTGGAGGAATTTCGCGAGATCTTGCCCACAAGGGTGCTGCACTCGCCGGATCGTTTTCGAGTGGCTGCTGCACCGCACGTTGTGGTCTAAATTTTTGTTTCGAATTATGAATGGTGGTGGTCAGAGGCACTCTCTTTCAATGTCTGTTTGCGTGTTCACACACTGGACGCCAAACAACCCTGAACCATCCGCTGCTTGGAGGAATGTCGCGAGATCTTGCCCACAAGGGTGCTGCACTCGGCGGATCGTTTTCGAGTGGCTGCTGCACCGCACGTTGTGGTCTAAATTTTTGTTTCGAATTATGAATGGTGGTGGTCAGAGACACTCTCCGTCAATGTCTGTTTGCGTGTTCACACACTGGACGCCAAACAACCCTGAACTATCCGCTGCTTGGAGGAATGTCGCGAGATCTTGCCCAC
>NW_893893.1:0-781 GCF_000209065.1 Trypanosoma cruzi | reverse complement strand
TGGAAGCTTCGTCAGTTTCCCTCGAGACTTTGAAAAAAAGTGCAATGATTTCTTACTGGTATGATTCAAATTTTCATTGATAGTAATTTTGAGATGGCGTAGACTGGAATTAGGAGTAAGTGCAGGTGGTCGAGCTAGTCATCAATTGGAGAGTGGAATGTATTTCGCAGCAAATAATCCTAACGGTGAAATGGATGAATTACGACAACAAGTAATTAATGAAATCAATGAAAACAAGTACGTTTCAATTAGAATAAAGATAAGTAACCTTTCCAGCTTGAATAAGTTTGAATTTTAATTTTTTTAAGTAACATTTCTGGGCTTCGATAATTTCAATTCCACCTTTTTTTTTTTAGTTTTGATAAGCTGGGATGGTTTCGTAAAGATGCATTGGGACATTTCACAGTACGAAATGGAAAAGTTAAAATACAACGAATGCATTTAGCAAAGGTTGAAAATTGCAAAGATCAAAAATCGCAGAGTTTTCTTGACGCTCATCATTATGTCGATTATAATGATCCCGAGGTTTACAGCTTCCTTTCTATTCATTGCTATTCAAAGACAGTATTTTGAACTAAGATAAATACCTAATTTCATTTGATAAAAAAAGGAGAAAAATATATTGAAATTTGAAATATCTACTTGAAAATATATTAGATTGGACTATGGCATAGCTTAAATTTAAGATTTGGTTTAGATTAGATTTATTGGGATTTTGGTTTGAATGAATTGTTCATTTTCGAAAAGTCTAAAATAATATGAATTTATTTGGTATTTAATT
>NW_893892.1:0-781 GCF_000209065.1 Trypanosoma cruzi | reverse complement strand
GTAGTAGTAGTGGAGATTTTTTCCACCTACACCGTCGTCCGACGATAATGGCTCGGGGCTGCTTTGCCACGCCCCTCTGCTACTGTTGTTTCCCTCATCCGTGTCTGCATCGTCACGTTCCACGTAAAAACCATTCCCCACAATAACACCATCGTCGCCGCGGTACGCGTTGCCCTCGGCAAATATGAGTAGAGACACAAGCAGCCGACTCCGCCTATTGTAAAGAAAGTAGTGTTGCGAAAAGAGTGACCGCGACACCATGGGATCGCAGGTGGGGCACATGAAGCGAAAGTACTCGCACCCCTGGCTTGCATCCATGACCTGCTCGCTCACAAGCGTCCAGAACTGCTCCACCGCCGGGCGACACGAGTCTGACATGGAGTGCAGCGTCACATCCACCTCGGCCCGCACCTGCGCCTCGTTGCAGACCACAAAGTCCTCCTCAGTGAGGACCGAGAAATCGTACCCGTCCTCACCGTAGATGCTGTTCAAGGCAGCCACGAGGTATACAAGCCTATCATCAATGTCCTCGGGGTCAACAGGCGCAAAAACAACGGGCAATCTGCCGTCCAACTGAAGCGGCGGTGGCGACGGGCCTGCGTGCGAGGCGGGGGCAAGTGGCGGGGTGTTCGCATTCGCGTAATGCGCCATAGAGGCTGCTAGCTGTTTCTTCTTGCGGGTGCTGCGGCACGTGAAGGCCTCCAACCGCACAGTCATAAGGCATCCTTGCGCCTCCACGCCCTGAAGAAGGGAGTTCAGAACTCAAAACTCGCAAGCGGGA
>NW_893891.1:0-781 GCF_000209065.1 Trypanosoma cruzi | reverse complement strand
ACTTATGTTATATAAACGAACGCACACACAAACACAAACAAACGTGAGAGGAGAAGTGTTAGAGAAGGAGCGAGCGGTTAGAATAAATTGCACTCTTCGTAAACGAGGGAAGCGACGTTGGTGACGCGTTCCAACTGCGTGTAGGCGGCAGACGCAATGGTCTTTCGCGAGTGAATGTCAAGGAAAAAGAACTCGTTCAGCAGCGAGGCAGACACGAGCATTTCCTTCGCCCGCATTGCCGTCCGCGGCGAGCCTTGACTCAAACCAAGAAACATTCGAGGGGTGAGTCCTGCGCTGTGCGGCAGGTCAATCTGAAGACGACGCATCAGCCATGACGCCGTCCGATTCGCCTGCTCGCCAATCGGTACAATGAACCCAATCTCGCCATAGTTGGTGACGTAAAGCGTGACACTGGAGTTTCCAGCGAGGGAGCGGAAACGCAGAGACTTAACCAAGCAGCCACCAGAAAGACGATACTCCCCATCAAGCGACAAGACAGACTCAAGCACCTTGTTCGGACTCCCTGCCTCAGTTTCCTGCACACGTGGCGTGTAACCCATCACAAGCAAATTCCTCTCGTCATCAGAGCACAACAAACCGAACGCACGGTCGTGGTACATCATGTCACAATGAACCACCGACACGGCGTTGCGATCCTTTCCAAGCACACTCAGTGTGTGATTCTCCTCGTTGAAGCGGGCAATTGCGCAAGAACGCGACAAGTCTCCGTAAATAAGGTAGTTGCGGAAAGAAGACATTCTCGTCACATAAGTCCCTGCAT
>NW_893890.1:0-781 GCF_000209065.1 Trypanosoma cruzi | reverse complement strand
CTTCCAAGCAGCGGATAGTTCAGGGTTGTTTGGTGTCCAGTGTGTGAACACGCAAACAGATATTGACAGAGAGTGCCTCTGACTCCCACCATTCATAATTGGAAACAAAAATTTGGACCACAACGTGTGATGCAGCAGCCGCTCGAAAACGATCAGCCGAGTGCAGCACCCGTGTGGGCAAGAGCTCGCGAAATTCCTCCAAGCAGCGGATAGTTCAGGGTTGTTTGGTGTCCAGTGTATGAACACGCAAACAGATATTGACAGAGAGTGCCTCTGACTCCCACCATTCACAATCGGAAACAAAAATTTGGACCACAACGTGTGATGCAGCGGCCGCTCGAAAACGATCAGCCGAGTGCAGCACCCGTGTGGGCAAGAGCTCGCGAAATTCCTCCAAGCAGCGGATAGTTCAGGGTTGTTTGGTGTCCAGTGTGTGAACACGCAAACAGATATTGACAGAGAGTGCCTCTGACTCCCACCATTCATAATTGGAAACAAAAATTTGGACCACAACGTGTGATGCAGCAGCCGCTCGAAAACGATCAGCCGAGTGCAGCACCCGTGTGGGCAAGAGCTCGCGAAATTCCTCCAAGCAGCGGATAGTTCAGGGTTGTTTGGTGTCCAGTGTATGAACACGCAAACAGATATTGACAGAGAGTGCCTCTGACTCCCACCATTCATAATTGGAAACAAAAATTTGGACCACAACGTGTGATGCAGCAGCCGCTCGAAAACGATCAGCCGAGTGCAGCACCTGTGTGGGCAAGAGCTCGCGAAATTC
>NW_893889.1:0-781 GCF_000209065.1 Trypanosoma cruzi | reverse complement strand
GCCCTGATCGTACCACTGGCGGAATCCACAAGTTCTACGAGAAACACGCCTGCATCCATCGCCGAGATCGCCTTTGAGCCACCACCGCCCGTCTCAATGTGCGTTGATGCAATCGCAGCATGGCCGCAGGCTCCGTCCCTTTCACTGCACTGAGCTTCAGCAACGGCAAACACACCGCCGGCCACCTCAGCAAGGCTGGGAACACGAAGCGAGCCGGCTGCCGTCTCACATCCAGTCATTTCTTGCCATTTATAGGCGCCGGTTTCGTTCCCTAAAAGGGATCAACGGCCTTCCCTTCCCCCTTCCTTCCCTCCTCCTCCCGCTGGATGCGGTCACGCGGCGACAACTGTGTGTGCGGGGTGCCTTCACTGCAGCAACACGTGAGAGCATGTAAATATGTGTGTGTGGGCGGTGTGTGTGTGTGCTGCTGTTTGTCCTTTTAGAGTCTTAGAATTTCACAGTAGCGTTTTGCGTTTGTTTGCTTTCCTTCCTAGCGTGTGTCTGTGCTCAACAAGTGGAGAAAGAAAAAGGCGGCAATACATCGGACACGTCCGCGGGGAGCAAAGCAGAGCACCCATGCAAAGAGCGGGACACAAGAGAATCCGGAGGGAACAGCGGGGAGCACCATCGCCTACACCAGCCCTCACACACACACACACATACCATTGCAGTGCTGCCAGACCGCGCGTGGAAGGATTTGGTCCTCCACACAACAAACGCACACACCGCCAGCAGTCACCCACCAATGGACGAGAAGAAACACACCGCCACCGCCTCCAGC
>NW_893888.1:0-781 GCF_000209065.1 Trypanosoma cruzi | reverse complement strand
CCCGGCAAGTCGGCGGTGGCTGCGGCGGATCCTGGGCAATCAGGACCACCGACTCACCATCACGAATGCGTACGATATGATAGTGGCGGACACCCTGGCGGCCATGCTGCGTGGAAACGTGCACGTGTTCAACGCAGCATGCGGCCGCGTGGGGCCGGGGTAAATACGCCCCGGGTAGGCGAGTACCCGGGCAACTCCTTGGGTAGCTGAGAGGTAATAAACACACAGAGGAAAGGGAAAATACAGAAACAGAAACTCACACAGAAGGAAACTCGCCACCACAGAAAGCAGCAGGAAAACATCCACGGAACGGAGAGAATGCAGAGGTAATCAACGGCACGGCAGGGGCAATTGCCCGAATGCGGAGAGCAGTTTTGTTATAATACCACAGTCGCCGTACCAAAACCAAAGGATTCAAGAGGGGCTTCTTCTATACTTGTGGAATATGACGCCCAAGAGGGTACAGGATGACTGTTTTTTCTTTCCCTTATCCCTCCCGCCCGGGTTGGTTCGGATCATTATTTTGTTTTTGCTTTTATTTGTTTGGCGGGCAGGGTACGTTTTTACAATGGGTATGGGGGTTAATAACTTTTTTGGGGAGTGTGGTGGGGGTGTGGTGTGGAAATGGAGGCCATGTAGTTGGTCACAGAATCGGTGCGATCAGGTCGGGGCACCATTCACGGTCGTGGTACGACCTTAATAAAAAAAAAAAAAAAAAAAAAAAAAAAAAAAAAAAATTATTGATACAGTTTCTGTACTATATTGGTACGCGAAGCTTCCA
>NW_893887.1:0-781 GCF_000209065.1 Trypanosoma cruzi | reverse complement strand
GCGATGTTGCGTTGGACTCCGATGGGATCTTGGTTTCCCCAGGCGTGGTGCTTGCATTACCCGGTGCGGTGCCAACGTCCTCACTGTCTCCATTTTCAACCAAAGGCGCAGTGGTTTCTTGCGTCTGCCGCTCAGTGGCCCATTCCGGAGAGGTCGCTTCTTCTTCGTAGATCGGTCGCTCCACGTCGGCCTTCGGAATGTCTTCAGTCCCAAGAGGTGGCGGCACTTCTTCCTGCAGAGTGGTGCCCTCACGGACACCCATCCCGTCGTCGCCTGAATGAGCAGAGGTGCCCACACTCGATAAGGCCGGTGGAGACGCCAATTCGCCGCTGCCATCCGTCTCCGTTTCCTCCTCCCTTTTTCCGTGCGAGCCACGGATCCCAGAAGACACTGCGGCAGCATCACTGCCTTCAGGTGCTTCCACGGAGGATTGTGGCCGTGGAAGCGCCTCCCCAACTTCCTGCTCTGCTTTCCCCTCTTCAGGTGATGATGCCCCATCCAATCCGCCACCTCCCACCAATCCGCACAGGCAGCGCACCGCGCCATCGATGCTCCATCCGATGCTTCAAGTTGCCCGACGCAATCGTCGGGAAGGGCGATGGAGCTTATCCGCCAACGACGCTCGACTGTGGTACGACGAATTACCGACATCCCCGCTTTGGACAAGCTACATGAGGGGAGCGAACGAGGCGACTCGAGAGATGTGTGCGCCGTCAACGTGGAAGCAGAGAACGTCCCTAGCGGGGCAATTCACAACTTTATGCCGCACGCACGAACAGCC
>NW_893886.1:0-781 GCF_000209065.1 Trypanosoma cruzi | reverse complement strand
TTCGCGAGCTCTTGCCCACACGGGTGCTGCACTCGGCTGATCGTTTTCGAGCGGCTGCTGCATCACACGTTGTGGTCCAAGTTTTTGTTTCCGATTGTGAATGGTGGGAGTCAGAGACACACTCTGTCAATATCTGTTTGCGTTTTCACACACTGGACACCAAACAACCCTGAACTATCCGCTGCCTGGAGGAATTTCGCGAGCTCTTGCCCACACGGGTGCTGCACTCGGCTGATCGTTTTCGAGCGGCTGCTGCATCACACGTTGTGGTCCAAATTTTTGTTTCCGATTGTGAATGATGGGGGTCAGAGACACTCTCTGTCAATATCTGTTTGCGTGTTCACACACTGGACACCAAACAACCCTGAACTATCCGCTGCTTGGAGGAATTTCGCGAGCTCTTGCCCACACGGGTGCTGCACTCGGCTGATCGTTTTCGAGCGGCTGCTGCATCACACGTTGTGGTCCAAGTTTTTGTTTCCAATTATGAATGGTGGGAGTCAGAGGCACTCTCTGACAATATCTGTTTGCGTGTTCACACACTGGACACCAAACAACCCTGAACTATCCGCTGCTTGGAGGAATTTCGCGAGCTCTTGCCCACACGGGTGCTGCACTCGGCTGATCGTTTTCGAGCGGCTGCTGCATCACACGTTGTGGTCCAAATTTTTGTTTCCGATTGTGAATGATGGGGGTCAGAGACACTCTCTGTCAATATCTGTTTGCGTGTTCACACACTGGACACCAAACAACCCTGAACTATCCGCTGCTTGGAGGAATT
>NW_893885.1:0-781 GCF_000209065.1 Trypanosoma cruzi | reverse complement strand
CAGCGGCCGCTCGAAAACGATTAGCCGAGTGCAGCACCCGTGTGGGCAAGAGCTCGCGAAATTCCTCCAAGCAGCGGATAGTTCAGGGTTGTTTGGTGTCCAGTGTGTGAACACGCAAACAGATATTGACAGAGAGTGTCTCTGACTCCCACCATTCACAATCGGAAACAAAAATTTGGACCACAACGTGTGATGCAGCGGCCGCTCGAAAACGATTAGCCGAGTGCAGCACCCGTGTGGGCAAGAGCTCGCGAAATTCCTCCAAGCAGCGGATAGTTCAGGGTTGTTTGGTGTCCAGTGTATGAACACGCAAACAGATAGTGACAGAGAGTGTCTCTGACCCCCATCATTCACAATCGGAAACAAAAATTTGGACCACAACGTGTGATGCAGCAGCCGCTCGAAAACGATTAGCCGAGTGCAGCACCCGTGTGGGCAAGAGCTCGCGAAATTCCTCCAAGCAGCGGATAATTCAGGGTTGTTTGGTGTCCAGTGTGTGAACACGCAAACAGATATTGACAGAGAGTGTCTCTGACTCCCACCATTCACAATCGGAAACAAAAATTTGGACCACAACGTGTGATGCAGCAGCCGCTCGAAAACGATTAGCCGAGTGCAGCACCCGTGTGGGCAAGAGCTCGCGAAATTCCTCCAAGCAGCGGATAGTTCAGGGTTGTTTGGTGTCCAGTGTGTGAACACGCAAACAGATAGTGACAGAGAGTGTCTCTGACTCCCACCATTCAAAATCGGAAACAAAAATTTGGACCACAACGTGTGATGC
>NW_893884.1:0-781 GCF_000209065.1 Trypanosoma cruzi | reverse complement strand
TGCGGCCTCAGTGTGGGACACTTGCGCCATCCCCCACACCGACGCACGTCCGGTAATGAATTACTCTCCGCAATTCTTTTTTTTTTTTGTGTTTCCGTTTTTTTTATCTCCCCCTTTTTTGCTTGTTGCCTTGGGGCAACCAATATGAACGTTTTTTTTTTTTTTTTTTTTTCATTTTTAATGGTTTAATTTGCTTAAATTTTTAAATTTTATTTTTCATCCCCCATCCCTTCTATTTTTTGCTTTTGGGGCAACCTCTAAAGAAGTGATTTTTTCTTTTCTACTCTTTTCAATTGTTTCTTGCTGCACTCTTCCTGTGAGGGGTGCCGTGTGTTTCCCGCCCAACTGCTCCACTCGCACACCCACCGACACGCTCATGACGACGGCCCTGTGCGCCTCGCCTGCTGCACGCATGAGGAGGGGCCGCGACGAACGGCGCGCTGAGGGAGCCGTGACGTGTGGGCGTGCGACGAGGGCCGGTGGGGCGGAGCACACATTTCTTTCCCTCTTGTTTTGTTTTCTTTGCGGCCAGGGCGGGCAGACACCCGCAGCGCCACACACACAGCCACACCCTGCCGCTTTTAAAAAGTAATTTTGCTTGCTCTCTTTGACTTTCTCACTGTGTGTGTTTTTTTGCGCTGGCGCACCCTTCGGGGTCGGCCTCGTGAGCATTTCTCTCCCCTCTGATGATTTTTCTTTTTTTTGCTGCGCTCACTCTCCCGATGGAGAGACGCGACTCCCCGTCATGTCTGCGTGCTTCTCTCAGTCCCCACACACACGA
>NW_893883.1:0-781 GCF_000209065.1 Trypanosoma cruzi | reverse complement strand
AATCGAGCACATTTGCGTTGTCCCCTGGAAAACGAAAGCGACATGTTTAGGGTGCGCCGCCGCAGCGTGGATACCTCGATTCGTCGTCATATATCTCTCGTTCGGGGCGGACCGCCGCAACTTGGATAATTCGACACGTCGTCATGTATCTCTCGTCCGGGGCCACCGCCCTACTCTTTTTTATTCCTTGCGGCGGCCAACCCCGGCAGTAAGGACAAAAAATAGGATCGCGTTTTTTTAATGCTTTTCCTGTTTGGGGGGGCGGATCTTTGTTTTCTATGATTGCCCCCTTTTTTTTGTCTATTCCAGGTTGGTTTTAGGAGGCTTGATGTGCCTGCTGGGTGATCGCCGGCTTTTTTATTGGTGATTGCGTATTTTTGGCTTACCGGTGTGCCGCTCAGTGCCATTTTGTTTTACTTCTTTTCTGCTTATTGGGGCGTGTTGTTATTCGTCACGCGTCAGCACACACCGAGCAACATGTCAAAAAAACAAAACGCAGGCTTCTTCGCCCCTCGCGAGGGCCTCCGCAGCCACAATCCTGTGCGTGCGTGCATTCTCAGCGTTTTAAACACGGCATGTGTGTGCATGTGCTTGTGTGTTTGGCAGCGCCTATAATTGCAGAGCAGCTGTGCGCCACAAGAGAGTCAGAAGAAAGCAACGGCAGAGAGAGGCAGATAGCACACACGCACAAATTACTCATATCATCACACACAAACACACACACGCAGCCCGCGGAATGGGTGCTCTCAACCACAAAACAATGAAAAACAAAACAAAAAGC
>NW_893882.1:0-781 GCF_000209065.1 Trypanosoma cruzi | reverse complement strand
TGAGTCGAGACGGTGAGCGCCCGTATCACCACCGGTATTCGTGAGCTCCCGCCATCCGTGTTGAAGGGTGGAAGAGAAAGGGTGAAGGGTCCTGTATAAAGCAACGACGGGGGAGAGCCGTCCACACTGTACCGTATCTGATCTGGCGTTGTGCTGCTTTCACTAAGGGCAATGTTGATGGGGGTGAAGGTTGTCACCTCCCCCTTCTCTGGGATGATGCGAGGTGGGATTGGTCGTGCGCGGTTCCCCACAGCAGACATCGATACATGTCTTCGGCTGTCACGATTTACATTGATACTAACGTGGGGTGGTTGCTGCATCTCCCCAGACCTAGTATCCCGGTTCACACTCACAATATCAAAGCAGAATTGATGTACAGACCCCACAACACGTAGTGTGGGGTAGACAGTGTAAGCATATAGCATGTACCTACCGGCTTCTATGAATTCCAGCGGTTCGGTGTAAAGCATAAAGTGATCACTGTAGCAATCATCCGTGCCAAGAAGTCTTACAGCATCCGCAGTCGTATCATCCATTGTTGATATCTTACTCGCCGGCACGTAATTTACGTCCAAGAGGATGTCACACGGCTCCTGCTGGGAGCACTGCAACCTCACCTCCAGCGGAGGCTGGTATAAACCAGGTGCGGGAATACATGATAACTCAAATTTGCGGCGGCGTGCAAAGCCTGGATACATGTAGTACTTCGTATTCACATTGCGGAAGCGGGTGTGGTAGAAGTAGTAGAATATCACTGCCAGAATCAGCAGCAGAAGCAGAG
>NW_893881.1:0-781 GCF_000209065.1 Trypanosoma cruzi | reverse complement strand
AACACGGTATAATAAATAATAAAATAATACTCTATATATATCAACTCAATAATCAAACCATCTTCTCCATACTTCACCTATCCACATCTCGTTTCTACTGTACGTCATCACATTACACAATCTAAAGAACATAATCTAAACTCTAATACCATATCCTAACCACTACCCACCTCCCCGCCTATATTACACCAACCCCAATCGAACCCCACCTCCCCATAAAAATCCCAAAATCACCAAAATAATGTACGGGGGAGATGCATGAATTCTGGCCCCAAAAGTTGAACGCCCCTCCCAAAACCAATATTTCCGAATTTTAACTACCACATTTCTACCACATTTCTACCACACCTCCACCACACCAATCACATATACCCTCCACACCTCAAATTAAAACGTTAACAAAACAATCTAATAACAAAGCAAACACATCCAACTTAAATCTCACCATCACTATCACCTTGCATTACGATCAACCCACATCAATAACTGCAACATACAAATCTATCAAATCAATTCCATCCTCTAACCTCACCAGCCACTATATTACACCAACCCCAATCGAACCCCACCTCCCGTGAAATTTACGATTTTCCACAAAATAATGTACGGGGGAGATGCATGAATTCTGGCCCCAAAAGTTGAACGCCCCTCCCAAAACCAGAATTCCCGCAAATTTCAGACCACCCTTTTAACATAGAATACAATACCCAACACTCAAACATATCCCTCATACAGACTAACCCCTCATACAGACTAACCCCTCATAACATTATAAACAATT
>NW_893880.1:0-781 GCF_000209065.1 Trypanosoma cruzi | reverse complement strand
CTGCACGATTCTTTTCCATCCTATGAATTTTTGGAAGGCGGTGATTGAAGGAATCAGGGAGCCGATAGCGACAAGACGGATTTTTTTTTACTTTTTATTTCTTATTTTACCACCACCCCCTCTTTTTGATTCCCACCTCGCGGCGGGGCCTTGTGGCTGGCGGAGCCCAGGGTCTGCCACTTGGTATGCGATGGTATTTCCAATCCTAACAAGGTGCACCGTGTCGCGAGAGTGGCTATCGGAATATATTTACTTGGAGCAAACATCGAGGGAGTGGCGAACCCACTGCCTCTCCACCACCCCCCTTTTCTCTTCTTGTTTGATTTCTTTTGATGATTTCAGGATCCGGCCAGCAGCCCAGGCGAATATTTTTTTTCATCGGGTTGGGTTTGTTTGTTGTGGGCGCTGACTGTCTGTGTGTGCTGGTGCCCCTGCGGCGTGGCGTGGCTGCTCCGTCGCGTCTCGGTCCCACTCCCCCGCTGTCTGTCTCTGTTCTTTTGTGTGTATGCTGTGCACCTGCCCGTGTCTCTCCCTCCCATGCTGCGTGCTCTCGTTGTGCCTGCCCGGTGCCGGCCCGACAGGAGAGTTTACACCGCGAGCAACAAGCGAAGTCCACAAAGGCCCAAGTGACAATGATGCTGCGCCGCGTCCTCTGCGTGCTTTTCTTTGCCCTCTGCTGTGCGTGCGTGTGCGCCACGGCCCAGGAGGAGGGGCAGTACGATGCTGCTGTTTTTAAGGCTGCTGGGGGCGACCCGAAGAAGAATACGACTAACACTACAAC
>NW_893879.1:0-781 GCF_000209065.1 Trypanosoma cruzi | reverse complement strand
GCTGCTTTGCCGCTGCGACGAGGACGATGTCGAGGTCGTGCGGCTGCCGCTGTGCTGAGGGCGGGTACGGGCGCGACTGCCTGCCGGTGTACCTGCCGCACGTGGACGGATGCAACCGCACGCCTGCCCTGCCGCTGCTGAGCCACACGGCGACGCTGACGGAGACGCGCAGCCCGACACCAAGTTCGACATCGAGCCCGAGCGCAGCGCACTACAGTCCGACGCAGTACTGGCCGACGGAGTCGCTGCAGGTGACGGAGACGGTGGCGTTGTCGCCCACGCGGACCCCGACGGCGTCGGTGAGCAGCACGTTGTGGTGGAGCGATGTGGCGTGCCCGACGCTTGCCGTGACGACGACGGCGGCTGGTGGGAGTCTGACGCAGAACGACATTCGCGGCGGTGGGAGCGCCGTCCCGACACGGCTGATGGTGGCGCTGCCGCCGCCGTTCCGCTGGGCAAGCGACCCGCAGCTCGGCACGTACCTGAGCTTCGTGCCGGTGTCGACGGCGCAGCCGCTTGGGTTTGGCGGTCCGTGGGGAGCGATGCTGCGCAACGCGACGTGGGTGCGCAACGCGACGAATCCGTCCACCGTCCTGGAGCTGGCTGTGCCCGTGCACCGCGGTTACTTCATTGCAGCCGACGAGACGATAGTCATTCGCTGCGACGCTGTGGCGGTGTCCGGCGGCTGCAAGGGTGTGCTGCTTGGGTCCTTCACGATCAGGTCTGACACGCTGCCCGCCGCTGCCAACGCCCTCTCGGCGATCACCGGCGTCGTTGCGGG
>NW_893878.1:0-781 GCF_000209065.1 Trypanosoma cruzi | reverse complement strand
GCCTCTGCATTACCCCTTTTCCCTTCTTGTTTGGTTTCCTGAGATGATTTCAGGATCCTGTCAGCGGCCCAGAAGATTATTCAGTGTTGTTTCCCTCTCTCACTCTTTTATTTCTGTCTGTCTTTGACCCTCCTGTGTGTGCATGCAACAAACGCACAGCGCAGCATTCAAGGTGATATTCTTCCAATGGAGACGAAAGCCGTTTCTGCTCCCACCAAACCACGACGCCGTCCTCGCAGCTCCCCGCAACAATGCGGGTGGACGGCAACACGGTGCAGTTGAATTGCCCCCAGCCCCTGAGGGATGCTGGATTTGCGGTTGCTGCGGCCTTGTTTGACGTCGATGTGGCGTTGGACGGGCCGGACGCAAGTACACTCTTCCGAAAATTGTGTGCCACTGCCGCCGCCAAACTTTACTCAGGAACGCAAGAACATGGTGGCCTTCAGCTACGGCGTGCGCTCGTCAACAAAGCGACAACTCATGTACGGCTCTGCAGCTGGAGAAGGATACGCTGCTTGAGTCATCACTGAATTTATTCGGCTGGGCGCCAAAAAGGGCATTTTTGCATTCTCATGCCACGTCATTGGGTCAACAGAGCACCGCGCAGACCTTCTTGACGCCGACAAGGAGCTCGGAGTTATTGTGGGCTCCGTGAAGGAGGGACCTCGTGTGCGAATGGTGGCGCGAATTCGTGTCTCATTGGCCGGCGACGCTCGAGCGGCGATGGACACTATCGTCAAAAACTATGAGAAATGGCTTTTCCCGTGCTGTGTGAAAGGCA
>NW_893877.1:0-781 GCF_000209065.1 Trypanosoma cruzi | reverse complement strand
ATGGCAGTCTTTCCCTACGAATGCGTGCACCCCAACTCATTCCATCTGTTTCCCCTCGTCAGTCATCCATGCCCACAGCTCCGCAAAAGCACGTTTTCACCCGTGATCCCGGAAAGAAATGCCGTTTCCCTCACCACCATCACATCCACACTGGTGCACAGTTGCCGCTCGCACGCACCCTCTTCCACAGAAAAAAAGCCAATCCACAAACAATAAAATAAAAAAGCAGCGCGATGCGTTGACAAATTCCTTCCGTTCCGTCTGTTTCGTGATGAAGCCCCGCTCCCTTGCTTATGTATTTCTGTCTCCTCTTCTTGTCACCCACACAAATAAAATGCTCAAACAAAGTCCTAAAAACCCTTTTATATGTCACCGACACCTGCTCTGCGCCCTTGTGTCGCGTCAATAAAAGACCGTCATTCACAAATGCACCCCGATGTTCAAAACAAACACCCGCACCCCGATAATCCTTTAACAGAGTATTAAGAGCAAGCTCAGAAGCACGCACCACCAATACAGTCATAAAGCCCGTAATGAAAAGTCCATTCCAGCATGGACCTTTTTTTTTTTTAAGACTTCATCGCAAATGGCCATATACGAATTGAACTTGTCCAAACAAAACATTCCTCTGTGACAAATCCATTCTCGTCATGAATCCTTCATGAAGCCTCGCCGCACTGGTTAAACTTTCATCACTCTATCGGCCACGGCAAGCAAGAACAGAAACAGCCACATAAGAACAATAATCTGGTGAAGCATGCCTTTGGCATTGTAGAAAAAA
>NW_893876.1:0-780 GCF_000209065.1 Trypanosoma cruzi | reverse complement strand
CGTGTGATGCAGCAGCCGCTCGAAAACGATCAGCCGAGTGCAGCACCCGTGTGGGCAAGAGCTCGCGAAATTCCTCCAAGCAGCGGATAGTTCATGGTTGTTTGGTGTCCAGTGTGTGAACACGCAAACCGATATTGACAGAGAGTGCCTCTGACTCCCACCATTCACAATCGGAAACAAAAATTTGGACCACAACGTGTGATGCAGCAGCCGCTCGAAAACGATCAGCCGAGTGCAGCACCCGTGTGGGCAAGAGCTCGCGAAATTCCTCCAAGCAGCGGATAGTTCAGGGTTGTTTGGTGTCCAGTGTGTGAACACGCAAACAGATATTGACAGACAGTGCCTCTGACTCCCACCATTCATAATCGGAAACAAAAATTTGGACCACAACGTGTGATGCAGCAGCCGCTCGAAAACGATCAGCCGAGTGCAGCACCCGTGTGGGCAAGAGCTCGCGAAATTCCTCCAAGCAGCGGATAGTTCAGGGTTGTTTGGTGTCCAGTGTGTGAACACGCAAACAGATATTGACAGACAGTGCCTCTGACTCCCACCATTCATAATCGGAAACAAAAATTTGGACCACAACGTGTGATGCAGCAGCCGCTCGAAAACGATCAGCCGAGTGCAGCACCCGTGTGGGCAACAGCTCGCGAAATTCCCCCAAGCAGCGGATAGTTCAGGGTTGTTTGGTGTCCAGTGTGTGAACACGCAAACAGATATTGACAGAGAGTGCCTCTGACTCCCACCATTCATAATCGGAAACAAAAATTGGACCACAAC
>NW_893875.1:0-780 GCF_000209065.1 Trypanosoma cruzi | reverse complement strand
GCACCGTAACTGTTTCTGTTTTGTTTTTATTGCATTGAGTGGGCGACCTCTCTCTCTCTCCCTCTGTGTGTGTGTTTTGCTTTACGGGAGTAATGAGAGTGTGTGTGCGCTGGTCGTCCCACGCTTCGGCTTTTTGTTTTGTTTTCCTTTTTGATTTTGTGGTTGAGTGCACCCATTCCGCGGCTGCGTGTGTGTGTGTGTGTGTGTGTGATGATATGAGTAATTTGCGTGTGTGCTATCTGCCTCTCTCTGCCGTTGCTTTCTTCAGACTCTCTTGTGGCGCACAGCTGCTCCGCAAGTATAGGCGCTGCCAAACACACAAGCACATGCACACACACATGCCGTGTTTAAAACGCTGAGAATGCACGCACGCACAGGATTGTGGCTGCGGAGGCCCTCGCGAGGGGGGAAAAGCCTGCATTTTGTTTTTTTTTGACATGTTGCTCGGTGTGTGCTGACGCGTGACGAATAACAACACGCCCCAATAAGCAGAAAAGAAGTAAAACAAAATGGCGCTGAGCGGCACACCGGTAAGCCAAAAATACGCAATCACCAATAAAAAAGCCGGCGATCACCCAGCAGGCACATCAAGCCTCCTAAAAACCAACCTGGAACAGACAAAAAAAAAGAGACAATCATAGAAAACAAAGATCCCCGCCCCCAAACAGGAAAAACATTAAAGAAAACGCGATTCTTTTTTTTGTCCTTACTGCCGGGGTTGGCCGCTGCAAGAAATAAAAAATGGTAGGGCGGCTGCCCCGGACGTGGATACAACACGAC
>NW_893874.1:0-780 GCF_000209065.1 Trypanosoma cruzi | reverse complement strand
AAAACGCTGAGAATGCACGCACGCACAGGATTGTGGCTGCCGAGGCCCTCGCGAGGGGGAAAAAACCTGCATTTTTTTTTTTTGACATGTTGCTCGGTGTGTGCTGACGCGTGACGAATAACAACACGCCCCAATAAGCAGAAAAGAAGTAAAACAAAATGGCGCTGAGCGGCACACCGGTAAGCCAAAAATACGCAATCACCAATAAAAAAGCCGGCGATCACCCAGCAGGCACATCAAGCGTCCTCAAAACCAACCTGGAACAGACAAAAAAAAAGAGGCAATCATAGAAAACAAGATCCCCGCCCCCAAACAGGAAAAACATTAAAGAAAACGCGATTCTTTTTTTTGTCCTTACTGCCGGGGTTGGCCGCCGCAAGAAATAAAAAATGGTAGGGCGGTGGCCCCGGACGCTAGATACAGCACGACGTGTCGAATTATCCAAGTTGCAGCGGCTGCCCCGGACGTTAGATACGGGACGACGTGTCGAATTATCCAAGTTGCAGCGGCTGCCCCGGACGTTAGATACAGCACGACGTGTCGAATTATCCAAGCTGCAGCGGTGGCCTCGGGCGTTAGATATATGACGACTTACAGTAGTAACCACGCTGCGGCTGCGCATCCTAAACACGTCTTTTTCGTTTTCCAGGGGACAACGCAAATGTGCTCGATTGTTCGAAGATCGACATTAATACTTTACGTGAAAAGGAGTCGCGCGACCGCATTTTTTTAGCTCAGTCGCAAACACGCTCACAATGTCATCCGGGGACGCGGGTTCGA
>NW_893873.1:0-780 GCF_000209065.1 Trypanosoma cruzi | reverse complement strand
AAAAAAACGCGATCCTATTTTTTGTCCTTACTGCCGGGGTTGGCCGCCGCAGGGAATAAAAAAGAGTAGGGCGGTGGCCCCGGACGAGAGATACATGACGACGTGTCGAATTATCCAAGTTGCGGCGGTCCGCCCCGAACGAGAGATACATGACAACGAATCGATGTATCCACGCTGCGGCGACGGCCCCGTACGAGAGATATATGACGACGAATCGAAGTATTCACGCTGCGGCTGCGGCCCCGTACGAGAGATATATGACGACGAATCGATGTATCCACGCTGCGGCGGCGCACCCTAAACATGTCGCTTTCGTTTTCCAGGGGACAACGCAAATGTGCTCGATTGTTCGAAGATCGAACTTAACACCTTACGTGAAAATGGGTCGCGCGACCACATTTTTTTTAGCTCAGTGGCAAAACAAGCTCACAATTTCATCCGGGGTGCGGGTTCGAGCCCCGAAGAAGCCTAAGTTTTTTTCCTTTTTTTTTGGAATTCTTGTTTCTTATTGCTTTTTAAACTTATGGTTTGCAGGACGGTGTGCGAGTTCTGCAATCGCACTGATTCCATCAGTTTCGTGGTGTGTGCGGCTGCGGCTGCGGTGGTGGCCGCGTGAGAGTGAGGGAGAGAGCGCCATGCACCGCCCGCACACACACTCGTCTTTCACCCACTCTCTGTGTGTGTCCCCTTGCATGGACTCTCGCCCTCACCTCATCCCACGAAGCACACACATAATGTGCCCATTGTATATATTGCATGCACACCCATGCAGGCCCGTTG
>NW_893872.1:0-780 GCF_000209065.1 Trypanosoma cruzi | reverse complement strand
CTAAATTTTGTTTCCGATTGTGAATGTGGGAGTCAGAGGCACTCTCTGTCACTATCTGTTTGCGTGTTCACACACTGGACACCAAACAACCCTGAACTATCCGCTGCTTGGAGGAATTTCGCGAGCTCTTGCCCACAAGGGTGCTGCACTCGGCTGATCGTTTTCGAGCGGCTGCTGCATCACACGTTGTGGTCTAAATTTTTGTTTCCGATTATGAATGGTGGGAGTCAGAGGCACTCTCTGTCACTATCTGTTTGCGTGTTCACACACTGGACACCAAACAACCCTGAACTATCCGCTGCTTGGAGGAATTTCGCGAGCTCTTGCCCACACGGGTGCTGCACTCGGCTGATCGTTTTCGAGCGGCCGCTGCATAACACGTTGTGGTCTAAATTTTTGTTTCCGATTGTGAATGGTGGGAGTCAGAGGCACTCTCTGTCACTATCTGTTTGCGTGTTCACACACTGGACACCAAACAACCCTGAATTATCCGCTGCTTGGAGGAATTTCGCGAGCTCTTGCCCACACGGGTGCTGCACTCGGCTGATCGTTTTCGAGCGGCTGCTGCATCACACGTTGTGGTCTAAATTTTTGTTTCCGATTATGAATGGTGGGAGTCAGAGACACTCTCTGTCACTATCTGTTTGCGTGTTCACACACTGGACACCAAACAACCCTGAACTATCCGCTGCTTGGAGGAATTTCGCGAGCTCTTGCCCACACGGGTGCTGCACTCGGCTGATCGTTTTCGAGCGGCCGCTGCATCACACGTTGTGGTCT
>NW_893871.1:0-780 GCF_000209065.1 Trypanosoma cruzi | reverse complement strand
GGGGGGGGGGAAAGACACATCCCTCAATACAGGTAGTTTTCCCTCCCGCCGTGTAAGCTGCTCATTAAGATAGAGAGATTGCTACCATTTTTACTTGCTTCCATGGTAGGGATGCACCCCAGAAACCTTGCGTACTGACGCCACCAGTGTTAAATCATCATATGGTTGCCCCGCGCCAACGTGCTGTGTTCCACCGCCTCCATTACTATTCATTCCCATAACGTTTTCCACATCAGCAAGAGATGTTCCTTGTCCTTTTTGGTAAGAAATATTTACAGTCCACACACAAATAGCACCATCCGTGTGGGCTGTAGAAAAGCCACCACCATGTGTATTCCATGAAAGCTCCGTTACCTCTTCCATACTAACACTTGTCTTTGTAATAAGCTGCAGTTGCATCCCTGCCTGTATTTGTGTGCTGTTCCCGCCAGCGTTCACACCTACTCGAGTACGTTGGAAAAATAAAAGTGTGACCTTGTAGGAAGCCACCACAGCGAGAATAAGAAAACTACGGCCCGCCCCGGGCGACCACGCAACCTGTCGAACACCCTTCCTACGATCTGAGCGAGGCTCTGATCTGTAAGCAATTTCTACAATGCTCCGGCCCTCATTAGAGACAAGAAAAATAAGAAATTCCCCTTCATCGTCACCCACGGCCAACCAAGTTCCTGTTTCATCCCAGGAAACACAAGTAAAACCCTTTACGTTGCGAATACGGCTATTTAGCTGCCTCGTCATATTATAGCTCTCTCCCTCCGAGTACGTACTGTGGAGCGACCA
>NW_893870.1:0-780 GCF_000209065.1 Trypanosoma cruzi | reverse complement strand
ACCGTGGCCTCCCACACCACCTCCCCTTTTTTGCTCTTGCATCTTCCTGTTACGTGTGCGGCTCCTGCTGCGGTGGTGGCTGTGCCTGCATGAAGTGGTGTGCGCCGAATATGAACTAAGGCCCAATGCAACTGAACTGTTTTGTGATGAATATTGGCTGCACTTCCCGTGGACCAACAATTCTCGTGGTGTGCGGGGATATCTTTCCCTTTATTGTTACTTTGGCCTTTTGGGTTGCTGTGTGCGCTGCATCTATTCTTGTGTGTGTGCGTACTCTCCGTGGATTGGAGTGTGTGTCGTGCGTGGTGTGCGGCGTACGGTGCACGCCTGGCTGCTGCCCTCTTTCCTCATGTGGTTTGCCCTCTGTGTGTGTGTCTGCCGCACCTCTCGTCTCCCCTGTTGCTCTCCATGTCCCTCACTGTGCAGATAAGCTCCACACCACTGAATGACCACACTCACGATGATGACGTGCCGTCTGCTGTGCGCCCTGTTGGTGCTCGCCTTGTGCTGCTGCCCGTCCGTGTGCGTGACAGCAAGTGATCAGAAGCAGGACACTACCACTACGACAACAACAACAAAGCCACCAACTACGACGACCACTACAACAACAAAGCCACCAACTACGACGACCACTACAACAACAAAGCCACCAACTACGACGACCACAACAACAACAAAGCCACCAACTACGACGACCACTACAACAACAAAGCCACCAACTACGACGACCACCACAACAACAAAGCCACCAACTACGACGACCACCACCACACACAAAGC
>NW_893869.1:0-780 GCF_000209065.1 Trypanosoma cruzi | reverse complement strand
GCCTAAGTTTTTTCCATTTTTTTTTGAATGCTTGTTTCATATTGCTTTTTAAACTTCTGGTTTGCAGGACGGTGTGCGAGTTCTGCAATCGCACTGATTCCATCTGTTACGTGGTTTGTGCGGCTGCGGCTGCGGTGGTGGCCGCGTGAGAGTGAGTGTGAGAGAACCATGCACCGCCCGCATACACACACTTCCTTCTCTCTCTGTGTGTGTGTCCCCTTGCATGGACTCTCGTCGTCGCCTCACCCCACGAAGCACACACAATAATGTGCCCATTGTATATATGCATGCACACCCATGCAGGCCCGTTGGTGCTCTCTTTTGCACGACACGCACCGCTGCCGTCCTGCCTGGCTGCATGGGCGGAGCACCGTAACTGTTTCTGTTTTGTTTTCATTGCATTGAGTGGGCGACCTCTCTCTCTCTCCCTGTGTGTGTGTTTTGCTTTACGGGAGCAATGAGAGTGTGTGTGCGCTGGTAGTCCCACGCTTCGGCTTTTTGTTTTGTTTTTCTTTTTGATTTTGTGGTTGAGTGCACCCATTCCGCGGCTGCGTGTGTGTGTGTGTGATGATATGAGTAATTTGCGTGTGTGCTTATCTGCCTCTCTCTGCCGTTGCTTTCTTCAGACTCTCTTGTGGCGCACAGCTGCTCTGCAAGTATAGGCGCTGACAAACACACACACACATGCACACACATGCCGTGCTTAAAACGCTGAGAATGCACGCACGCACAGGATTGTGGCTGCCGAGGCCCTCGCGAGGGGGAAAAAACCTGCATTTT
>NW_893868.1:0-780 GCF_000209065.1 Trypanosoma cruzi | reverse complement strand
ATTTCTTCTTCTTTTTCTTTTCGGCAAGAGGCACCGATGTTCCGCGACGACGATTGTTTGTGCACCCCTCTGTGCGATGGCACGAGGGTGACTGGGCGCCGGCCTGCTGAGTGCACTCGGAGGGAGCGGATGGCGTGCGCCGTGCCCCAATTGTGAGTGTGGGACGCCACCCGCCACGACCCGCTGTGAGGCGCAGCGCTATTCCGTCTGGGCGGAGAGAAGTGAAGGACTGCGCCGTGGACTTGGATGCGCCCCGTCCCCCTCGTTGCGGCCGTGTGTGTGTGTGTGTGTGCTCTGGATGCCCAAACTCACTTGCCCCGCAAATGCGGCAACGGAAGGATGTGGTTGCGTGGAGGCGCCAATGCCACTTGAATCAAACCGTGCCTGTGGCACACACGCAAACAGGAAGAAGAAAGGAAGGGATTATTTGTCTGGGCTGCTGGCCGGATCCCCAAATTTCCGAAGGAAATAAAATACGACGGAAAGGGAGAATGAGTAAACGGAGAGGCAGTGGGTTCGCCAAACCCTCGTTGCTTGCTCCGCATATATGTGTATATTTATATATTCTGGTGGTCCCTCTCTCGTGACATGTTGAACGTTCTATTCGGATATACCTATTTTTATAGCTTACGAAGTGGCAGACTTTGGGCCTCTCCAGCCACAAGACCCCGCCGCAGGGGTGGGAATCAAGAGAGGGGGCGGATGGTACGGCATAAATAAAAATATTCATCTTGACGCTATCGGTTCCTTTGGTTGCTTCCATCGCCGTCTTCTAAAGGA
>NW_893867.1:0-780 GCF_000209065.1 Trypanosoma cruzi | reverse complement strand
ATTCCTCCAAGCAGCGGATAGTTCCGGGTTGTTTGGCGTTCAGTGTGTGAACACGCAAACAGACATTGAAAGAGAGTGTCTCTGACCACCACCATTCATAATTCGAAACAAAAACATAGACCACAACGTGTGGTGCAGCAGCCGCTCGAAAACGATTATCCGAGTGCAGCACCCCTGTGGGCAGGATCTCGCGAAATTCCTCCAAGCAGCGGATAGTTCCGGGTTGTTTGGCGTTCAGTGTGTGAACACGCAAACAGACATTGAAAGAGAGTGTCTCTGACCACCACCATTCATAATTCGAAACAAAAACATAGACCACAACGTGTGGTGCAGCAGCCGCTCGAAAACGATTATCCGAGTGCAGCACCCCTGTGGGCAGGAGCTCGCGACATTCCTCCAAGCAGCGGATAGTTCCGGGTTGTTTGGCGTCCAGTGTGTGAACACGCAAACAGACATTGACAGAGAGTGCCTCTGACCACCACCATTCATAATTCGAAACAAAAATTTAGACCACAACGTGCGGTGCAGCAGCCGCTCGAAAACGATTATCCGAGTACAGCACCGTTGTGGGCAGGAGATCGCGAAATTCCTCCAAGCAGCGGATAGTTCCGGGTTGTTTGGCGTCCAGTGTGTGAACACGCAAACAGACATTGAAAGAGAGTGCCTCTGACCACCACCATTCATAATTCGAAACAAAAATTTAGACCACAGCGTGTGGTGCAGCAGCCGCTCGAAAACGATTATCCGAGTACAGCACCGTTGTGGGCAGGAGCTCGCGAA
>NW_893866.1:0-780 GCF_000209065.1 Trypanosoma cruzi | reverse complement strand
CTTCGGCTTTTTGTTTTGTTTTTCTTTTTGATTTTGTGGTTGAGTGCACCCATTCCGCGGCTGCGTGTGTGTGTGTGTGATGATATGAGTAATTTGCGTGTGTGCTTATCTGCCTCTCTCTGCCGTTGCTTTCTTCAGACTCTCTTGTGGCGCACAGCTGCTCTGCAAGTATAGGCGCTGACAAACACACACACACATGCACACACATGCCGTGCTTAAAACGCTGAGAATGCACGCACGCACAGGATTGTGGCTGCCGAGGCCCTCGCGAGGGGGAAAAAACCTGCATTTTTTTTTTTTGACATGTTGCTCGGTGTGTGCTGACGCGTGACGAATAACAACACGCCCCAATAAGCAGAAAAGAAGTAAAACAAAATGGCGCTGAGCGGCACACCGGTAAGCCAAAAATACGCAATCACCAATAAAAAAGCCGGCGATCACCCAGCAGGCACATCAAGCGTCCTCAAAACCAACCTGGAACAGACAAAAAAAAAGAGGCAATCATAGAAAACAAAGATCCCCGCCCCCAAACAGGAAAAACATTAAAGAAAACGCGATTCTTTTTTTTGTCCTTACTGCCGGGGTTGGCCGCCGCAAGAAATAAAAAATGGTAGGGCGGTGGCCCCGGACGCTAGATACAGCACGACGTGTCGAATTATCCAAGTTGCAGCGGCTGCCCCGGACGTTAGATACAGCACGACGTGTCGAATTATCCAAGTAACAGCGGCTGCCCCGGACGTTAGATACAGCACGACGTGTCGAATTATCCAAGCTGCAGCG
>NW_893865.1:0-780 GCF_000209065.1 Trypanosoma cruzi | reverse complement strand
GAACAAATTTAAAAATGAAGCTCCGCAGGCCCTTTTCCGGATTTTGCCATGAAGCCTCCGGACGCCTCGCTTCCCCACATGTGGCGCGGAAACTGCGTCAGTAATTTTTCTTTTTTGCTGCGGCGCCCGCGCGCTCGGAGAGCCCACCCACCGCCCGCCCCGGCGCGGTGAAGAAGCGACTGGCGGCGCGCGGTGGCGGAAAAAAAAAAAAATAGTGGGAAGGGTACGGCACCCCGGGTTCCAGCGCCATCACTGATCGCCGTACTAACGAGGCCTGTGGCCGCTTAACTTCACAAATCGGACGGGATGTGGTGCACTCGGCCAAGTATGGTCGTACCCGGCGACGCGCCACGCGATGCGCAGCCGCCCGCCCGCCGGCGACAGGCAAGCCACGGAAGAGCCGCGGGAGATGATGAAAATAGAAAAAAAAACGGTAGGAAAAAAGGCAAGAACAAATTTAAAAATGAAGCTCCGCAGGCCCTTTTCCGGATTTTGCCATGAAGCCTCCGGACGCCTCGCTTCCCCACATGTGGCGCGGAAACTGCGTCAGTAATTTTTCTTTTTTGCTGCGGCGCCCGCGCGCTCGGAGAGCCCACCCACCGCCCGCCCCGGCGCGGTGAAGAAGCGACTGGCGGCGCGCGGTGGCGGAAAAAAAAAAAATAGTGGGAAGGGTACGGCACCCCGGGTTCCAGCGCCATCACTGATCGCCGTACTAACGAGGCCTGTGGCCGCTTAACTTCACAATCGGACGGGATGTGGTGCACTCGGCCAAGTATGGTC
>NW_893864.1:0-780 GCF_000209065.1 Trypanosoma cruzi | reverse complement strand
TCTGTCAATATCTGTTTGCGTGTTCACGCACTGAACACCAAACAACCGTGAATTATCCGCTGCTTGGAGGAATTTCGCGAGCTCTTGCCCACACGGGTGCTGCACTCGGCTGATCGTTTTCGAGCGGTGGCTGCATCACACGTTGTGGTCCAAATTTTTGTTTCCGATTATGAATGGTGAGAGTCAGAGACACTCTCTGTCACCATCTGTTTGCGTGTTCACACACTGAACACCAAACAACCCTGAATTATCCGCTGCTTGGAGGAATTTCGCGAGCTCTTGCCCACACGGGTGCTGCACTCGGCTGATCGTTTTCGAGCGGTGGCTGCATCACACGTTGTGGTCCAAATTTTTGTTTCCGATTATGAATGGTGAGAGTCAGAGACACTCTCTGTCAATATCTGTTTGCGTGTTCATGCACTGAACACCAAACAACCCTGAATTATCCGCTGCTTGGAGGAATTTCGCGAGCTCTTGCCCACACGGGTGCTGCACTCGGCTGATCGTTTTCGAGCGGTGGCTGCATCACACGTTGTGGTCCAAATTTTTGTTTCCGATTATGAATGGTGAGAGTCAGAGACACTCTCTGTCACTATCTGTTTGCGTGTTCACACACTGGACACCAAACAACCCCGAATTATCCGCCGCTTGGAGGAATTTCGCGAGCTCTTGCCCACACGGGTGCTGCACTCGGCTGATCGTTTTCGAGCGGCTGCTGCATCACACGTTGTGGTCCAAATTTTTGTTTCCAATTATGAATGGTGAGAGTCAGAGACACTC
>NW_893863.1:0-780 GCF_000209065.1 Trypanosoma cruzi | reverse complement strand
GCCGCTCGAAAAGATCCGCCGACTGCAGCACCCTTGTGGGCAAGAGCTCGCGAAATTCCTCCAAGCAGCGGATAATTCAGGGTTGTTTGGTGTCCAGTGTGTGCACACGCAAACATACATTGAAAGAGAGTGTCTCTGACTCCCGCCATTCATAATTCAAAACAAAAACATAGACCACAGCGTGTGGTGCAGCAGCCGCTCGAAAACGATCCGCCGACTGCAGCACCCTTGTGGGCAAGAGCTCGCGAAATTCCTCCAAGCAGCGGATAGTTCCGGGTTGTTTGGTGTCCAGTGTGTGCACACGCAAACATACATTGAAAGAGAGTGTCTCTGACTCCCGCCATTCATAATTCAAAACAAAAATTTAGACCACAGCGTGTGGTGCAGCAGCCGCTCGAAAACGATCCGCCGACTGCAGCACCCTTGTGGGCAAGAGCTCGCGAAATTCCTCCAAGCAGCGGATAATTCAGGGTTGTTTGGTGTCCAGTGTGTGCACACGCAAACATACATTGAAAGAGAGTGTCTCTGACTCCCGCCATTCATAATTCAAAACAAAAATTTAGACCACAGCGTGTGGTGCAGCAGCCGCTCGAAAACGATCCGCCGACTGCAGCACCCTTGTGGGCAAGAGCTCGCGAAATTCCTCCAAGAAGCGGATAATTCAGGGTTGTTTGGTGTCCAGTGTGTGCACACGCAAACATACATTGGAAAGAGAGTGTCTCTGACTCCCGCCATTCATAATTCGAAACAAAAACATAGACCACAACGTGTGGTGCAGCA
>NW_893862.1:0-780 GCF_000209065.1 Trypanosoma cruzi | reverse complement strand
TCCGTGTGCACAGCGTTGGGACTTGCGGCTGGCGCGAGCCCGCATCTTCAAGGAGTACATGAGGGAGAAGGCACCGGGTGCGTGGCAGTTAGAGGACGAGCGGTCAATGTCGCCGGAGTTTAAGACATTTACAGGGTATCCAATGCGGGAGATGCGTCCGGGATACGGGCAGAACCTTCCGGACTTCATTATGAAAAAACGATTACCAAACAACACACATTATGAATTATTTGCCCGACGTGATATTCCTAACGAAGACAACGCTATGTACGGAAAGTATCTCTATGATATGACTGTGCATGGGACTTCGCTTCCGTCGACCTATAGAATGCACAAGGACATAAATAAGGCTCAGCGTAACGACCGGAAACTTTCAGGCAACCGATTCAGGGTACTCTGTTCGTCTGGAGCGAAGAAACCACCTTCCGGATGGGAGCCAATTCCAGATGCAACGGAGGAGGAGGAGTAGCATTACGAGGCGCCATGGTTTTTTTTATTTTTATTGTGCATTGGTGTGGAGTATAATGATTGCCGGTAACCGTGAATGTTTTTTTTTCCACTGTTGAGGAGGGGACACCATTGTAACTATACATATATATTCATTACAATGAAAATATCCCCTTGTGTTTGTGTTTGTTTGTGTGGCCTGTAGCCCCTAATAGTAAAGGACTAGAAGTCATATGAGCGGTAACATGTTTGCAATTGATGACTGGCGAAGGGAGTTAACCGCGGAGGATCATGTGCAGCGGCAACACCTGGCCAAAACTTCTTTACAGCGAA
>NW_893861.1:0-780 GCF_000209065.1 Trypanosoma cruzi | reverse complement strand
TTGCAACAGGGGGAGCATCACAGGAGACCGGTCATTCAGATCCTTCAACAACGGGGCCCGTTGCAAGTCCGGGAGATGATGGCGGAGAGGGATCAGGATCTACCAGTACGGCAGTTCTGGAACCAAAAGTAAGTACCGAACCAAATAAATCACTGACAGAGGGAACGAACGGTATGACAGGACAACAAAGTCGCACCGAAACATCCGCAGAAGAAAAAAATAAGGAGTCTGAAGCCTCTGCTCAGACAACCACCACGACCACCACAACACAGGCACCAACCACGTCGACCACCACTACAACACAGGCACCAAGTACTACGACTACAGAGGCGCCAGCTGTGTCGACCACCCGCGCACCGTCACGTCTTCGCGAAATCGACGGCAGCCTCAGCAGCTCTGCGTGGGTGTGTGCCCCGCTGCTGCTCGCCGTATCCGCGCTGGCGTACACCACTCTGGACTGAAGAGGTGTGTGCGGGCTGTGCGTGCCAGCACTCAACCGCGGGATTTGTGCGCGTGTGTTGTGGTTCACTGTACTAAATAAGAGAAAATAATGATCTTGTTTTGCTTCACTTGCTTCTGCTGCCGTGCTGTGTGCTCCGCGCTGTGCCCCACATCCGCCACGTTGAACGCATCGCGGACACACTCACATGCATGCGCACTGGAGCCCTGGGTTTGTTTTTCTTTTTAATTTCTGTTTTTTAATTATTGTTTTTATTGCTTTTTAAAATTGTGGTTTGCTGGGCGTTGTGCGAGCTCTGCTATCGTACTGATTCCATCTGT
>NW_893860.1:0-780 GCF_000209065.1 Trypanosoma cruzi | reverse complement strand
TTTGAATGGTGCTGTCGTGCGAGAGGGCGTGTGCCTTCATATTCTGCACGGGCGAGAAGACTCTGCCACTCATTTGGCAGAACGGCGACAAGCTGCTGCTCTTCGTTCGACAAGAAGACGCAGTCGACACAACAGGCGGAGGTTCCGGAGGATGTCGGGGCGGATCCGTCCCTTCATTGTGGTAGGGGCGGCGCTACCGAAACAGAGGGCCGCCTGTGATCTGCAGGGCGCTTGCGGTTCTACCGAGGAGTGGGCAGGAGTCGCATCGCGCCTGTGCGCAGTGCCGCCACTCGGGGCACGATGTCCGGGTCAACACCAGGAACAGAGTCCTCGCCACACCGACAGGGGCCTGTCACGCGGTGGGCGCGCCTTCCTTTTCCTCCTGGGCATCCTTTCAGTGCCGTCGCCTGACTGCAGTGAGGAAGCCCACGTGCCAGGCATTGACGCAGCCCTGCGCGAGGGATCGTGGCATGACGGCGTCAGCGTCCGCTGTGACGTTGCTTGGGATTCCGCGGCGTCGTGGTGAAAATGTGGAGCTAACAATGTGTGATCTCGATCCGCCAGTGAAAGCGGCGTCAAGCTAATCTCTTCGGTGACCTCGTCGTGCACCGCCAGCGAGCCAAGGCGGAGTGTCTCCATCGCCGAGAGGGAGTCTGTGGCGGCAGGAACTCGTGCGGGCGATTTGGATGCTGCTGCTGCTGCCAGGCGGGGGACTGGGAATTGTCAGAGGCCATGCTCAGTGACAGGACACTCCGCTCGTCAGAAGCATGCAAGGCTCCC
>NW_893859.1:0-780 GCF_000209065.1 Trypanosoma cruzi | reverse complement strand
GTTGTTTGGCGTCCAGTGTGTGAACACGCAAACAGACATTGAAAGAGAGTGCCTCTGACCACCACCATTCATAATTCGAAACAAAAACATAGACCACAACGTGTGGTGCAGCAGCCGCTCGAAAACGATTATCCGACTGCAGCACCCTTGTGGGCAAGATCTCGCGACATTCCTCCAAGCAGCGGATAGTTCAGGGTTGTTTGGCGTCCAGTGTGTGAACACGCAAACAGACATTGAAAGAGAGTGCCTCTGACCACCACCATTCATAATTCGAAACAAAAATTTAGACCACAGCGTGTGGTGCAGCAGCCGCTCGAAAACGATTATCCGACTGCAGCACCCTTGTGGGCAAGATCTCGCGACATTCCTCCAAGCAGCGGATAGTTCAGGGTTGTTTGGTGTCCAGTGTGTGAACACGCAAACAGACATTGAAAGAGAGTGCCTCTGACCACCACCATTCATAATTCGAAACAAAAATTTAGACCACAGCGTGTGGTGCAGCAGCCGCTCGAAAACGATCCGGCGAGTGCAGCACCCCTGTGGGCAAGAGCTCGCGAAATTCCTCCAAGCAGCGGATAGTTCAGGGTTGTTTGGTGTCCAGTGTGTGAACACGCAAACAGACATTGAAAGAGAGTGCCTCTGACCACCACCATTCATAATTCGAAACAAAAATTTAGACCACAGCGTGTGGTGCAGCAGCCGCTCGAAAACGATTATCCGACTGCAGCACCCTTGTGGGCAAGATCTCGCGACATTCCTCCAGCAGCGGATAGTTTCAGG
>NW_893858.1:0-780 GCF_000209065.1 Trypanosoma cruzi | reverse complement strand
AGGATTTCGCGAGCTCTTGCCCACAAGGGTGCTGCACTCGGCTGATCGTTTTCGAGCGGCTGCTGCATCACACGTTGTGGTCCAAATTTTTGTTTCCGATTATGAATGGTGGGAGTCAGAGGCACTCTCTGTCAATATCTGTTTGCGTGTTCACACACTGGACACCAAACAACCCTGAACTATCCGCTGCTTGGAGGAATTTCGCGAGCTCTTGCCCACACGGGTGCTGCACTCGGCTGATCGTTTTCGAGCGGCCGCTGCATCACACGTTGTGGTCCAAATTTTTGTTTCCGATTGTGAATGGTGGGAGTCAGAGACACTCTCTGTCAATATCTGTTTGCGTGTTCACACACTGGACACCAAACAACCCTGAACTATCCGCTGCTTGGAGGAATTTCGCGAGCTCTTGCCCACACGGGTGCTGCACTCGGCTGATCGTTTTCGAGCGGCTGCTGCATCACACGTTGTGGTCCAAATTTTTGTTTCCGATTGTGAATGGTGGGAGTCAGAGGCACTCTCTGTCAATATCTGTTTGCGTGTTCACACACTGGACACCAAACAACCCTGAATTATCCGCTGCTTGGAGGAATTTCGCGAGCTCTTGCCCACACGGGTGCTGCACTCGGCTGATCGTTTTCGAGCGGCTGCTGCATCACACGTTGTGGTCCAAATTTTTGTTTCCCAATTATGAATGGTGGGAGTCAGAGACACTCTCTGTCAATATCTGTTTGCGTGTTCACACACTGGACACCAAACAACCGGAATATCCGCTGCTGGAGG
>NW_893857.1:0-780 GCF_000209065.1 Trypanosoma cruzi | reverse complement strand
CGTTTTCGAGCGGCCGCTGCACCGCACGTTGTGGTCTAAATTTTTGTTTCGAATTATGAATGGTGGTGGTCAGAGACACTCTCTTTCAATGTCTGTTTGCGTGTTCACACACTGGACGCCAAACAACCCTGAACTATCCGCTGCTTGGAGGAATGTCGCGAGATCTTGCCCACAGGGGTGCTGCAGTCGGCGGATCGTTTTCGAGCGGATGCTGCACCACACGTTGTGGTCTAAATTTTTGTTTCGAATTATGAATGGTGGTGGTCAGAGGCACTCTCTTTCAATGTCTGTTTGCGTGTTCACACACTGGACGCCAAACAACCCTGAACTATCCGCTGCTTGGAGGAATTTCGCGAGATCTTGCCCACAGGGGTGCTGCACTCGCCGGATCGTTTTCGAGCGGCCGCTGCACCGCACGTTGTGGTCTAAATTTTTGTTTCGAATTATGAATGGTGGTGGTCAGAGACACTCTCTTTCAATGTCTGTTTGCGTGTTCACACACTGGACGCCAAACAACCCTGAACTATCCGCTGCTTGGAGGAATTTCGCGAGATCTTGCCCACATGGGTGCTGCACTCGGCGGATCGTTTTCGAGCGGCCGCTGCACCGCACGCTGTGGTCTAAATTTTTGTTTCGAATTATGAATGGTGGTGGTCAGAGGCACTCTCTTTCAATGTCTGTTTGCGTGTTCACACACTGGACGCCAAACAACCCTGAACCATCCGCTGCTTGGAGGAATGTCGCGAGATCTTGCCCACATGGGTGCTGCACTCGGCGGAT
>NW_893856.1:0-780 GCF_000209065.1 Trypanosoma cruzi | reverse complement strand
TTTCTGTTTGCGGGTCGGTGTGCGAGTTCTGCTGTTTGTTACTTGTCCTGTGAGTGGTTGTGTGACTTTTATTTTCTTTTTTCTTCGGTTCTGCGTTGGCGGGGAGTTGTTTTGTGCTGAAGGCTGCACGCAAGTGACAGGAGTGATGGCGATGAAGATGACTGGCCGTGTGCTGCTGGTGTGTGCCCTCTGCGTGCTGTGGTGCGGTGCCGGCGGTGGTTTTGCAAACGATGAGAAGTCAGGTCCTGGGAATCGTGCTGAACTTCCGCTTGCATCACAAGGACCTGAAACAGCTCCACAAGATTCCCAAGGGTCACAAAATAGAGCACCAGGTGAGGAAGAAAATTTAACTTCCGTACTTGGAGAGGAAGCTGATGGTGATGATGTTGATAGAGAGAAAAAAGCGGAAGAAGAAGAAATTACTGAAAGGCAGGGCAGTGAAGGAGGAACAGCTGCAGTAGGCTCAGATTCCAGTGAAACGAATTTAAGTGACAGCGAGCAGGAAACAGGCCAGCCAATTGTACCTGCAGGGAGCATTTCTCCTTCCAACAGTCAGGAATCAAATGCCAATCTTACGCAAACGGAAGTTGAAGGAAAAAAGGAGCCCGACAAAAATACAACAACAGTAGAGGGCGCACTCACAACAGTTAACGGAGAGCACACACTGCCTGCGGGAATAGCGGAAGGAAATCTTCCACCACCTACAGAAGACAGTGTTGATTCCCGCGAACAGGATGGCGAAGAGGCCACGAGTGAAGGTAAAAAAAATGCTTCGTCGCC
>NW_893855.1:0-780 GCF_000209065.1 Trypanosoma cruzi | reverse complement strand
CAAAATCAGAAGTATAAAGAGCGGCAGGCATGTCATCCCACACAGTCCTCGTGGAACAGGAGAGAGAGTCATTGCAGGCGCCCGCACAAAAAATAGAAACAAACCAACAATCAATGACGCTTTCGGAGCGGAGTCCGATGGGTGGCTGCGCAGCTGCACAGCCGTAGCCCCCACACCCTCCCTCATGTCAGCCAGCAACGCACACTCACAACCTCCAGGAGATGACCCGTCACAGAAGGGCTTCATCGATTGTTTTCCCTAACGCCTTCCTGAATGCATCCTATGGCCCGCACACAACCACCATCGTCGAGCACGCCCTCGTTACTAAGTACAGATATGAATGAGAAGGGACACCAGTCCCCATATTGGGCGCCGCAGCGAGGAGCGCAAAACACACACGCACACGCCCGTTACGCATCCACCCCGGGCTAGCGTCACACCCGGATAACCCGTCGTCGTCGATAATCGATAAAGTAAAATAAAAACAACAAATCACCCAATCAATCTATGAATAATTAAAAGAAAGCAGATGCCTGCCAGAAGCATCCACGTTATGCCGCACCTGCAAAGGGCTTTGTGCATTCTCGACGCGTAACGGTGCTGTTGAGTGGCGGAGCCTTTACGCCCCCCAAAAGGAGAAACTGCGATAAATCTTTCATCCAGCGAACCATCCTTACCTGTCCAGAGGGGCACAATTAACGCTGCGACTCGCACTGGATGCAATTTGCGGCAGGCTCTGTGCGTCTGAGCGGGTGTCACCGGCCATGGGCTGCAACGGCA
>NW_893854.1:0-780 GCF_000209065.1 Trypanosoma cruzi | reverse complement strand
AGCGACGTGAGACGCAAGCACGTGTGGATGTTGGAGCGGCCGGCGCACCGCACGCTGAGAGCATGGCACGGCGAGGACCGGACCTAGAAAAGGGACACCGCGTGGGACGTCAATCTTCACTGCAGCGACCGCCACCGAATTCGGATTCGCTCGCATCTTCTGCGGTCCCTCTTCCTCCCATCACTTCTGTGCCGAGGACTGTGCCGCGGGATCCAGCAGCGCGATGTTTGGCCGCAGGAGCATGGCCCGAACAAATGATTTGTGGGAGGAGATGTGCACTGCGGCGGAAAAGAAAAAAATGTTGCGAGACGACCACCACCACAAGAACGGTGTGAAGTTGTGTTTTGTCCACTTGCGCGAGGGCGGCCTGCCACCTGGTCGGTTAGGAGGATTATTTTATTTTGCGTCGTTGCGCTCTCTTTATATTCCGCTGCGTTTTCTTGCGGACCTGTGAAGGGAGATTTGCAAGAAATTCCTGCGAGGCGTCCGTGCCGTCGTCGGAAAAGCGGATTCCCCCTTGAAAAACGCTGCTTTTTAAATTTGTTTTGGGCGGGAGTTCCTGTCGATTCAACGCGACTTTGTTTTGCGGATTTGATGCGTGTGTTTCCGAGCGGTTCGATCAGTGCTCCCAGCCCACTCGGATGTGGTGTGCGCGTCGACGTGAAGGTGCCTGCCAGCCGTTTTATTGCCTCCCCCGCTGTGGCTGCCGCCGCTGCCTTCCTCTCTTCCTGAGGTCCTGCGGCCTCTTGACAAGATGTTTGGAGAAGGCGTTGCCGCTCA
>NW_893853.1:0-780 GCF_000209065.1 Trypanosoma cruzi | reverse complement strand
TCATCCACACTTCAGCACATTTCTTCGCCAAACATTCCCAAAAAACGCGTTTGGCGTGCGTGTGACAGACGCAAGAGCAAAAAAGAGATGGAGCACAAAAAAACAATGAACCCCCCAAAAAAGAGCATTATTATGTGTTCCCTCGCTTGCCCTCGCATGTCTCATTTCCGTGGGGCGGGCCTGTGGAATATGCGGGGGGCAGCCGGGCCCATCAAGGCGATTCCCGTCCTCAAGCGTCATGACCCGCCGTACGCTCCCGAGCACACGTTTTCGCATACCACGCGCCCGCCTGACTTTGATGACAGTTGCGGGACTCCAACTTCCCCAGTGTATCCCGCAGTTTCTTGCCCTCTTGCTTTCGCGCTTCGTTTACAATTCATTCCTGGCAAGTATTCCTCTCGGGTGGTCGCCTGTTGCAATGATGAGGCGCAATGGCAATCGTGATGAGCATCGCCAGCGACACAATTCAGACACATCAGTGGCATGTAGGCTTGGCGCCACACGGGACCCGGCGCTTCGCCCGCCCACTGAAAAGCTGCGGCCCCGTTGGTCTGGAAAGCGCGCGGCACAAGTCGGTATCCCCACGCGGCAATCAAACGGCTCAGAAACAGCGCGTCATCAGAGGCACGCTCGGCACACCCCACTGCAGAGCCAGTGGGCAAATTTAGAGCAAATTGGCACGACTGCGGCGGGCCATGGCGGACGGCAGGAATCATCTCGCGGTATTGTACGGGGTAAACGTCTACAATTCGCTGTGGCAGCCAGGCGCAGAACAGATCG
>NW_893852.1:0-780 GCF_000209065.1 Trypanosoma cruzi | reverse complement strand
GCTTAAAACGCTGAGAATGCACGCACGCACAGGATTGTGGCTGCCGAGGCCCTCGCGAGGGGGAAAAAACCTGCATTTTTTTTTTTTTGACATGTTGCTCGGTGTGTGCTGACGCGTGACGAATAACAACACGCCCCAATAAGCAGAAAAGAAGTAAAACAAAATGGCGCTGAGCGGCACACCGGTAAGCCAAAAATACGCAATCACCAATAAAAAAGCCGGCGATCACCCAGCAGGCACATCAAGCGTCCTCAAAACCAACCTGGAACAGACAAAAAAAAAGAGACAATCATAGAAAACAAGATCCCCGCCCCCAAACAGGAAAAACATTAAAGAAAACGCGATTCTTTTTTTTGTCCTTACTGCCGGGGTTGGCCGCCGCAAGAAATAAAAAATGGTAGGGCGGTGGCCCCGGACGCTAGATACAGCACGACGTGTCGAATTATCCAAGTTGCAGCGGCTGCCCCGGACGTTAGATACGGGACGACGTGTCGAATTATCCAAGTTGCAGCGGCTGCCCCGGACGTTAGATACAGCACGACGTGTCGAATTATCCAAGCTGCAGCGGTGGCCTCGGGCGTTAGATATATGACGACTTACAGTAGTAACCACGCTGCGGCTGCGCATCCTAAACACGTCTTTTTCGTTTTCCAGGGGACAACGCAAATGTGCTCGATTGTTCGAAGATCGACATTAATACTTTACGTGAAAATGGAGTCGCGCGACCGCATTTTTTTAGCTCAAAAGCAAACACGCTCACAATGTCATCCGGGGACGCGG
>NW_893851.1:0-780 GCF_000209065.1 Trypanosoma cruzi | reverse complement strand
TTTTTTTTAAATTTTTTCTGTGCAGAAAGGGAGGGAGGCAGAAAATACACGCGGCTTGCGTACACCGCTCCAACCGGAGCTCAGGCACGTGCACCGATGGCAACTGCAGAGGAAATTGGGCCGGGCGGCGTCAACATTAAGGGCAAGCCCATCTTTTTAGCGGTAGAGCATACCAGATGCGCTCCCAGCACAGAGCGTGAGCTTTCTGACCAGGAGCTACTCGCATGGAAGTCATTTCAGCTCTGGCGATCCACATTGTCGGTGGAGCGTCGTGATAACGTCTATAAATCACTTACAAACTCGGACTACACCAATTTCCGCTTAGCACACCACATTATGGGTACTCCATTCCCGGTGGTGGACACCACCCCAGGGATATTTGACGTTGGCAAGTCCGTGCGGTGGTACGAGCACGCCATCTCCGTCGCGGTGGCTCTCGCGTACGGCTACTGGATCCGCTCCAAGGCCTCAACACGCAATGCACGCATGATGCCCATGTCACGCTCAGCCATTACACTGTTGACATTTTTTTCTATGGACTTGTGTTTCTTCTACCGAAGCATGTATCGCCTTACTGGATATCTCCCCAATGACTATGAATGTCGAAAGTATGGTGTCATGGAAGACAAGGAACGACTGGAACGCAAAAAGGTTTTATGGGAGAAATACGCCAAATACAAGAAGGAATGGTGTCGTCGCTTTGATTACCATGTGTATGGCATCCGTCCGGGTGAAAATTGGAGCTTTTTTTCGGCCTGTCTTTTTCCTGCGTGGGCACCC
>NW_893850.1:0-779 GCF_000209065.1 Trypanosoma cruzi | reverse complement strand
GCATGTGTGTGTGTGTTTGTCAGCGCCTATACTTGCAGAGCAGCTGTGCGCCCACAAGAGAGTCTGAAGAAAGCAACGGCAGAGAGAGGCAGATAAGCACACACGCAAATTACTCATATCATCACACACACACACACGCAGCCGCGGAATGGGTGCACTCAACCACAAAATCAAAAAGAAAAACAAAACAAAAAGCCGAAGCGTGGGACTACCAGCGCACACACACTCTCATTGCTCCCGTAAAGCAAAACACACACACAGGGAGAGAGAGAGAGGTCGCCCACTCAATGCAATGAAAACAAAACAGAAACAGTTACGGTGCTCCGCCCATGCAGCCAGGCAGGACGGCAGCGGTGCGTGTCGTGCAAAAGAGAGCACCAACGGGCCTGCATGGGTGTGCATGCATATATACAATGGGCACATTATTGTGTGTGCTTCGTGGGGTGAGGCGACGACGAGAGTCCATGCAAGGGGACACACACACAGAGAGAGAAGGAAGTGTGTGTATGCGGGCGGTGCATGGCTCTCTCACACTCACTCTCACGCGGCCACCACCGCAGCCGCAGCCGCACAAACCACGAAACAGATGGAATCAGTGCGATTGCAGAACTCGCACACCGTCCTGCAAACCAGAAGTTTAAAAAGCAATATGAAACAAGAATTCAAAAAAAAAAAAAAATGGAAAAAACTTAGGCTTCTGCGGGAATCGAACCCGCGTCCCCGGATGACATTGTGAGCGTGTTTGCCACTGAGCTAAAAAAATGCGGTCGCGCGACTCC
>NW_893849.1:0-779 GCF_000209065.1 Trypanosoma cruzi | reverse complement strand
CGGGCGGTGCATGGCGCTCTCTCACTCACTCTCACGCGGCCACCACCGCAGCCGCAGCCGCACACACCACGAAACTGATGGAATCAGTGCGATTGCAGAACTCGCACACCGTCCTGCAAACCAGAAGTTTAAAAAGCAATAAGAAACAAGAATTCCAAAAAAAAAAGGAAAAAAACTTAGGCTTCTTCGGGGCTCGAACCCGCACCCCGGATGAAATTGTGAGCTTGTTTTGCCACTGAGCTAAAAAAAATGTGGTCGCGCGACCCATTTTCACGTAAGGTGTTAAGTTCGATCTTCGAACAATCGAGCACATTTGCGTTGTCCCCTGGAAAACGAAAGCGACATGTTTAGGGTGCGCCGCCGCAGCGTGGATACCTCGATTCGTCGTCATATATCTCTCGTACGGGGCCGCAGCCGCAGCGTGAATACTTCGATTCGTCGTCATATATCTCTCGTACGGGGCCGTCGCCGCAGCGTGGATACATCGATTCGTTGTCATGTATCTCTCGTTCGGGGCGGACCGCCGCAACTTGGATAATTCGACACGTCGTCATGTATCTCTCGTCCGGGGCAGCCGCTGCAACTTGGATAATTCGACACGTCGTCATGTATCTCTCGTCCGGGGCCACCGCCCTACTCTTTTTTATTCCCTGCGGCGGCCAACCCCGGCAGTAAGGACAAAAAATAGGATCGCGTTTTTTTTTAATGCTTTTCCTGTTTGGGGGGGCGGATCTTTGTTTTCTATGATTGCCCCCCCCCCCCTTTTTTTGTCTATTCCA
>NW_893848.1:0-779 GCF_000209065.1 Trypanosoma cruzi | reverse complement strand
CCACCACCATTCATAATTCGAAACAAAAATTTAGACCACAACGTGTGGTGCAGCAGCCGCTCGAAAACGATCCGCCGACTGCAGCACCCTTCTGGGCAGAAGCTCGCAAAATTCCTCCAAGCAGCGGATAGTTCAGGGTTGTTTGGCGTCCAGTGTGTGAACACGCAAACAGATAGTGAAAGAGAGTGCCTCTGACCACCACCATTCATAATTCGAAACAAAAATTTAGACCACAGCGTGTGGTGCAGCAGCCACTCGAAAACGATCCGCCGACTGCAGCACCCTTGTGGGCAAGATCTCGCGAAACTCCTCCAAGCAGCGGATAGTTCAGGGTTGTTTGGCGTCCAGTGTGTGAACACGCAAACAGACATTGAAAGAGAGTGTCTCTGACCACCACCATTCATAATTCGAAACAAAAATTTAGACCACAGCGTGTGGTGCAGCGGCCACTCGAAAACGATCCGCCGAGTGCAGCACCCATGTGGGCAAGATCTCGCGAAATTCCTCCAAGCAGCGGATAGTTCAGGGTTGTTTGGCGTCCAGTGTGTGAACACGCAAACAGACATTGAAAGAGAGTGTCTCTGACCACCACCATTCATAATTCGAAACAAAAATTTAGACCACAGCGTGTGGTGCAGCGGCCGCTCGAAAACGATCCGCCGAGTGCAGCACCCATGTGGGCAAGATCTCGCGAAACTCCTCCAAGCAGCGGATAGTTCAGGGTTGTTTGGCGTCCCAGTGTGTGAACACGCAAACAGATAGTGAAAGAGAGTGCCTCT
>NW_893847.1:0-779 GCF_000209065.1 Trypanosoma cruzi | reverse complement strand
GTTCCATTTGAACGCAGGAAAGAAACGGTCCACCGTAATGCCCTGTTCCTGACTGAAGCAGAGCTCCGCAAGTAAGTCAAGGGCAGCAATGTACATTGGCCCCCACTGGACCCCATGCTCCGATAAGGACTGAAGAGCTGCCACTGCCTCCTTGTAGTTGCCGCTGGCCCTTAAAGTCTGGGCCTTCGTCAAGCAACCGCGCGTTTTATCCTCCGTGCTCATTTCCTCCTGTTTTTTTTTCTCACTTCTCGTCTTCACTTTCTCTCGTTTCTTAAAGGTAAGACAAAAAAAAAAAAAAAATTTAAATAAATAAAGAGATAAAAAGGCTCCCTTCACTTTGGTCGCTAGCAAGCACATCGATAGTGGGGAGGAAAACAAAAAAAAAAACTTTCTCTTCTCCTCCCTTCTTTTATGTTCCCGTGTGTGTGGGTGGGTGTTCAGAACGCACAGGAAAAATGCAGACCAAATGGACAGAGAAAAGCATCGCACACGCCCCGCTCCAGTAACCCACGTGGCGGGGCGGATTCCGCAGGATGGTAGAAAGACCGTGTCACCGCAGACCGTCTCTTCGCATCTGCTCCTCCCTGAGCTCGATCGCCGTCGCCTCCCTTGAAAGAGAGTGCAGTCTGCACTGCAGCGCCGCTGCCCGTCTCATTATCTCACGCGTGTCAGCTGCTCCCTCACTCTCCATCCACGTACACACTCACGCCATCATAATGATGCATTTCCAGTGCCACCTGATATTTTTTGTTTGTTTCCCATCCAACACCGTAACCATA
>NW_893846.1:0-779 GCF_000209065.1 Trypanosoma cruzi | reverse complement strand
GTCAGAGACACTCTCTTTCAATGTCTGTTTGCGTGTTCACACACTGGACGCCAAACAACCCGGAACTATCCGCTGCTTGGAGGAATGTCGCGAGATCTTGCCCACAAGGGTGCTGCAGTCGGCGGATCGTTTTCGAGTGGCTGCTGCACCACACGCTGTGGTCTAAATTTTTGTTTCGAATTATGGATGGTGGTGGTCAGAGACACTCTCTTTCAATGTCTGTTTGCGTGTTCACACACTGGACGCCAAACAACCCGGAACTATCCGCTGCTTGGAGGAATGTCGCGAGCTCTTGCCCACAACGGTGCTGCACTCGGATAATCGTTTTCGAGCGGCTGCTGAACCACACGCTGTGGTCTAAATTTTTGTTTCGAATTATGGATGGTGGTGGTCAGAGACACTCTCTTTCAATGCCTGTTTGCGTGTTCACACACTGGACGCCAAACAACCCGGAACTATCCTCTGCTTGGAGGAATTTCGCGAGCTCTTGCCCACAACGGTGCTGCACTCGGATAATCGTTTTCGAGCGGCTGCTGCACCACACGCTGTGGTCTAAATTTTTGTTTCGAATTATGGATGGTGGTGGTCAGAGACACTCTCTTTCAATGTCTGTTTGCGTGTTCACACACTGGACGCCAAACAACCCGGAACTATCCGCTGCTTGGAGGAATGTCGCGAGATCTTGCCCACAACGGTGCTGCACTCGGATAATCGTTTTCGAGCGGCTGCTGCACCACACGCTGTGGTCTAAATTTTTGTTTCGAATTATGGATGGTGGT
>NW_893845.1:0-779 GCF_000209065.1 Trypanosoma cruzi | reverse complement strand
CCTTCCCCCCCCCCCCCCCCTTTTTTTGTCTATTCCAGGTTGGTTTTAGGAGGCTTGATGTGCCTGCTGGGTGATCGCCGGCTTTTTTATTGGTGATTGCGTATTTTTGGCTTACCGGTGTGCCGCTCAGTGCCATTTTGTTTTACTTCTTTTCTGCTTATTGGGGCGTGTTGTTATTCGTCACGCGTCAGCACACACCGAGCAACATGTCAAAAAAACAAAACGCAGGCTTCTTCGCCCCTCGCGAGGGCCTCCGCAGCCACAATCCTGTGCGTGCGTGCATTCTCAGCGTTTTAAACACGGCATGTGTGTGCATGTGCTTGTGTGTTTGGCAGCGCCTATAATTGCAGAGCAGCTGTGCGCCACAAGAGAGTCAGAAGAAAGCAACGGCAGAGAGAGGCAGATAGCACACACGCACAAATTACTCATATCATCACACACAAACACACACACGCAGCCCGCGGAATGGGTGCTCTCAACCACAAAACAATGAAAAACAAAACAAAAAGCCGAAGCGTGGGACGACCAGCGCACACACTCTCATTGCTCCCGTAAAGCAAAACACACACACAGGGAGAGAGAGAGAGGTTGCCCACTCAATGCAATAAAAACAAAACAGAAACAGTTACGGTGCTCCGCCCATGCAGTCAGGCAGGACGGCAGCGGTGCGTGTCGTGCAAAAGAGAGCACCAACGGGCCTGCATGGGTGTGCATGCAATATATACAATGGGCACATTATGTGTCTGCTTCGTGGGATGAGGTGAGGGCGAGAGTCCATG
>NW_893844.1:0-779 GCF_000209065.1 Trypanosoma cruzi | reverse complement strand
GTTTGCGTGTGCACACACTGGACACCAAACAACCCTGAATTATCCGCTGCTTGGAGGAATTTCGCGAGCTCTTGCCCAGAATGGTGCTGCACTCGGCGGATCGTTTTCGAGCGGCTGCTGCACCACACGCTGTGGTCTAAATTTTTGTTTTGAATTATGAATGGCGGGAGTCAGAGGCACTCTCTTTCAATGTATGTTTGCGTGTGCACACACTGGACACCAAACAACCCTGAACTATCCGCTGCTTGGAGGAATTTCGCGAGCTCTTGCCCACAAGGGTGCTGCACTCGGCGGATCGTTTTCGAGCGGCTGCTGCACCACACGTTGTGGTCTAAATTTTTGTTTTGAATTATGAATGGCGGGAGTCAGAGGCACTCTCTTTCAATGTATGTTTGCGTGTTCACACACTGGACGCCAAACAACCCGGAACTATCCGCTGCTTGGAGGAATTTCGCGAGCTCCCGCCCACAATGGTGCTGCACTCGGCGGATCGTTTTCGAGCGGCTGCTGCACCACACGCTGTGGTCTATGTTTTTGTTTCCAATTATGAATGGCGGGAGTCAGAGGCACTCTCTTTCAATGTATGTTTGCGTGTTCACACACTGGACACCAAACAACCCGGAATTATCCGCTGCTTGGAGGAATTTCGCGAGCTCCTGCCCACAAGGGTGCTGCACTCGGCGGATCGTTTTCGAGCGGCTGCTGCACCACACGTTGTGGTCTATGTTTTTGTTTCCAATTATGAATGGTGGGAGTCAAGAGGCACTCTCTTCAATGTA
>NW_893843.1:0-779 GCF_000209065.1 Trypanosoma cruzi | reverse complement strand
ATCAGCCGAGTGCAGCACCCGTGTGGGCAAGAGCTCGCGAAATTCCTCCAAGCAGCGGATAATTCAGGGTTGTTTGGTGTCCAGTGTGTGAACACGCAAACAGATATTGACAGAGAGTGTCTCTGACTCCCACCATTCACAATCGGAAACAAAAATTTGGACCACAACGTGTGATGCAGCGGCCGCTCGAAAACGATCAGCCGAGTGCAGCACCCGTGTGGGCAAGAGCTCGCGAAATTCCTCCAAGCAGCGGATAATTCAGGGTTGTTTGGTGTCCAGTGTGTGAACACGCAAACAGATGTTGAAAGAGAGTGTCTCTGACTCCCACCATTCACAATCGAAAACAAAAATTTGGACCACAACGTGTGATGCAGCAGCCGCTCGAAAACGATCAGCCGAGTGCAGCACCCGTGTGGGCAAGAGCTCGCGAAATTCCTCCAAGCAGCGGATAGTTCAGGGTTGTTTGGTGTCCAGTGTGTGAACACGCAAACAGATATTGACAGAGAGTGCCTCTGACTCCCACCATTCATAATCAGAAACAAAAATTTGGACCACAACGTGTGATGCAGCGGCCGCTCGAAAACGATCAGCCGAGTGCAGCACCCGTGTGGGCAAGAGCTCGCGAAATTCCTCCAAGCAGCGGATAATTCAGGGTTGTTTGGTGTCCAGTGTGTGAACACGCAAACAGATATTGACAGAGAGTGCCTCTGACTCCCACCATTCACAATCGAAAACAAAAATTTGGACCACAACGTGTGATGCAGCAGCCGCTCGAAAAC
>NW_893842.1:0-779 GCF_000209065.1 Trypanosoma cruzi | reverse complement strand
CGGCTCCCGGAAAACTCCTGCGGGTCAGGGGGCGGGCGCCCGAAAGCCCGCGCAGGGACGCGCCCACCCCGTTTGGCCGCGGGAGGCGGCCGGGGTCCCGCGCTCGATGGCTATTTTCTTCTATATTTTTGGGTGTCGTGATTTATTTTTTCGCATTAGCGGCTTCTTTTTATTTTTTATTGTTCCCTTAGGTATCCGGCGTAGGGGAGGGGCGGGGCGATAGAAGGGTCGTTTTTGTATTTGCAATCGTGTGGCTTATGTCTTCCGGCTCCAGTACGGAGGGAAAATGCTTGCCAGAAGACAGCGATATTTCGTGGGTATTGATATCATCAGTTCTTGTCTTAGGGATGATGCCGGGTTTGGGTTTTTTTGAGGCTGGTCTTCTTCGTTCCAAAAATACAACTTCCGTTTTTGCCCAGATATTCAGTGGATGTGCCGTTCTTTCCGTACTATGGGTGTGTGCCGGATATTCCCTAACGATGGGTAGGTCGGCAGGAGGTAAAGGTATTATCGGTACTTTTCGGCGTGCCTTTATGATGAATGTGGACTACAATACTTGCTATGGTGGAACCGTGATTCCAGAGGCTTTGTTTGCCTTTTTTCAGATGATGTTTGCAACAATAACACCACTTCTTATGACTGGTGCCTATGCAGAGCGATTGGCTTTTCGCCCATTTTTGTTTTTTACAATTTTGTGGGAGATTATTGTGTACTTTTTTGTCGCTCACTGGGTTTGGGCACCTGAGGGCTGGATGCGTGGAATGGGTGTACAAGATTTT
>NW_893841.1:0-779 GCF_000209065.1 Trypanosoma cruzi | reverse complement strand
ATTCCCACTGGTGGACCCCTTTTTTTCTTTGTGGAGTCACGACGGAAGACGCTGGCTGGGCTGCGGATGGCTACGGCGGGTGGGCATCACACGATAACCAGCACTGTGAGGCAGTTCACTGAGTGCCTGGCGGCATATTTTAGTGGTTGGGAGGAATTATCCCGAGACATGTCGTGGGAGATGATTTACGTGCAGCACGCCGATGAATGACTGGCGGAGATGTGGTGTCGACAATTCCGATAATGTGAGCGACGATGAAAGCCGTGAAATGACGGGGTCCTGGAAGGAAAAGGTGCGCCAGTACCAAGTGTCAATATCATCCGGGGACTTTAGCGGATATGCAGCTCTCCGAAGTGAGGAATAACCACGGAAATAGGAGAGCAAATTGGGGAATGGGGCAGCTTTGATTTAGTAAAAAAAAACACTTTTGGATATATATATTTTTGGATGCTTATGTGTGCATACGCTGCAGGTGCACCAGCACCAGGCGGTGGCACCGCACACGAATGCCAAAATGTCCAACGCTATTGTTCGTAGCGGTGGCCGAAGAAATTAGGGAGGGCATGGGGTTGCTTGGTTTTTGGTGAAAAACATTGGGTGATTTTCTTATGGTATGTTACTTGTTCGTGCATACGAGGCATAATTGGAGAATTGCACCTTAGTTGGAGGATGATTGTGGCTGGCATTGTTGCAGTATGACTGCGTTGTCCATTTTCTTCTATGGTGTTCTAAGCCCCATCATTAAAGGAAGCATCTTTTAAGGATGGGACGAGGCATAG
>NW_893840.1:0-779 GCF_000209065.1 Trypanosoma cruzi | reverse complement strand
ACCGCCCGAAATTGTGAACCACTCCCTTGCGTCCCGACGACCCCCTTCGCAGGAATATCGACGACAAGGTGCAGCAATGATCAGCGGTAGCAGTGGAGGAGGAGGAGGCGGAGGAAGGGTGTGTCGCTCGAACTCCACTCGGTCGTCCTTATACACCACAGTCCCATGCGAGGTTGGAGCATCCGACGCTTGATGGAGCCAACACCAGTTTTCTTACCGATGGCACATTGCTCTCTGTGGTGCCTCCTCAAGAACCCAGCAGCGGTATCATTAAACGACCATTGAAGGAACTCATGCCAATTTTGCGTTCTGGATCGACGCTTTGCAAGCATGTGGAGAACGGCCGTCCGCACACGCGTTTCTTCCGTGTGGAGGATTATCTTGGAGAACATCGTGGCGAGGAGGCGCTTATGCCGCACTTGGTGTGGTATCCCACCGCGACGGATCGAAAGCCCAGTGAGGCTTTAAAGCTTCTCAGCCTACTGGGCGTTCATCTTCTCACCTCGGATGCTGGCGGCGCATTCCGAAAACTGTTTCGGCGCAGTAGGGGGGTTGTCCTTGACCACAGCCGACGTCCGGTATCTGATGGCATGTGTGTTGTCTTTCGGTTTGAGAAGCGCGATGTGGCGGTTTCGTTCTTGACAGAGGCGGACCGACAGCTTTGGGTGGGCGGCATGATGGGCGTGGTGGAGAAGAACATGCAGATGGCCTCCCGCTTGCATCAGTAGCGCGCCTTAGAACTCAGGCGGGAAAGGAAGAACGAAAGGCAAAGGAGGAAG
>NW_893839.1:0-779 GCF_000209065.1 Trypanosoma cruzi | reverse complement strand
AAACGTGGGTGACGCGGTGTGAGCTGGTGTGCCCGTCCCTTTCCCGGTCTCCGTTAACGTGGGTGACGCGGTGTGAGCTGGAGTGCCCGTCCCTTTCCCGGTCTCCGTTAATGTGGGTGACGCGGTGTGAGCTGGAGTGCCCGTCCCTTTGCCGGTCTGTGTTAACGTGGGTGACGCGGTGTGAGCTGGAGTGCCCGTCCCTTTCCCGGTCTCCGTTAATGTGGGTGACGCGGTGTGAGCTGGAGTGCCCGTCCCTTTGCCGGTCTGTGTTAACGTGGGTGACGCGGTGTGAGCTGGTGTGCCCTTCCTTTTCTCGGTCTGCGTTAACGTGGGTGACGCGGTGTGAGCTGGAGTGGCCGTCCCTTTCCCGGTCTCCGTTAATGTGGGTGACGCGGTGTGAGCTGGAGTGCCCGTCCCTTTGCCGGTCTGTGTTAACGTGGGTGACGCGGTGTGAGCTGGTGTGCCCGTCCCTTTCCCGGTCTCCGTCAACGTGGGTGACGCGGTGTGAGCTGGTGTGCCCGTCCCTTTCCCGGTCTGTGTTAACGTGGGTGACGCGGTGTGAGCTGGTGTGCCCGTCCCTTTCCCGGTCTGTGTTAACGTGGGTGACGCGGTGTGAGCTGGTGTGCCCTTCCTTTTCTCGGTCTGCGTTAACGTGGGTGACGCGGTGTGAGCTGGTGTGCCGGTCCCTTTCCCGGTCTGTGTTAACGTGGGTGACGCGGTGTGAGCTGGTGTGCCCGTCCCTTGCCGGTCTGTGTTAACGTGGGTGACGCGGTGTGAGC
>NW_893838.1:0-779 GCF_000209065.1 Trypanosoma cruzi | reverse complement strand
ACTGTGCCACAAAAAGAAAAAAAAGTGTATTTCCACTACTGTGCCACAAAACAAAGAAGAGTGTATTTCCACTACTGTGCCACAAAAAGAAAAAAAAGTGTATTTCCACTACTGTGCCACAAAAACAAAAAAAAGTGTATTTCCACTACTGTGCCACAAAAAGAAAAAAAAGTGTATTTCCACTACTGTGCCACAAAAAGAAAAAAAAGTGTATTTCCACTACTGTGCCACAAAAACAAAAAAAAGTGTATTTCCACTACTGTGCCACAAAAACAAAAAAAAGTGTATTTCCACTACTGTGCCACAAAAACAAAAAAAAGTGTATTTCCACTACTGTGCCACAAAACAAAGAAGAGTGTATTTCCACTACTGTGCCACAAAAAGAAAAAAAAGTGTATTTCCACTACTGTGCCACAAAACAAAGAAGAGTGTATTTCCACTACTGTGCCACAAAAACGAAAAAAAAGTGTATTTCCACTACTGTGCCACAAAAACGAAAAAAAAGTGTATTTCCACTACTGTGCCACAAAAACAAAAAAAAAGTGTATTTCCACTACTGTGCCACAAAACAAAAAAGAGTGTATTTCCACTACTGTGCCACAAAACAAAAAAAAGTGTATTTCCACTACTGTGCCACAAAACAAAAAAAAGTGTATTTCCACTACTGTGCCACAAAACAAAAAAAAGTGTATTTCCACTACTGTGCCACAAAACAAAAAAAAGTGTATTTCCACTACTGTGCCACAAAACAAAGAAGAGTGTATTTCCACTACTGTGCC
>NW_893837.1:0-779 GCF_000209065.1 Trypanosoma cruzi | reverse complement strand
TTGTGGTGGATTGGCGTCTCACACACACAGTGAGGCACGGCGCACACCATCCGCTCTCCTCCGAGTGCACTCAGCAGACCGGCGCCCAGTCGCCCTCGTGCCATCGCAATGGGGAACACAAACAATCGTCGAAGCGGACCATCGATGCCTATAACAAAAAAAAAAAAAAAAGATGGGAGTCCACAAGAACTCCCCAAAATATAGAAAGAAAAAATGATTCGGAAAAAGGCCTATTTCATGTGCCAAGGAGTACCATACAGTCATGTGTTTGTGCATGCATATTGCCTGTAAAAGGAAAAAGAAGTCAAAGAAAAGACTCTACTGTTCCACCAGCTCGCACAACATCCTTCACATTTCGTGCGGCGTCCGGCCTGTTCTTCCAAACATCGTTTCGTGCGTACCGTGGGACGCACAGCCGCGGAGCCGGCACCACGTGTGGGCAGTAAAAAGCAAACAAAACAAAACAAGAGAAAAAGCAATGTGTGCTCCGTCCCTCAGGCCCTCGTCGCACGCCCACACGTCACGGCTCCCTCAGCGCGCCGTTCGTCGCGGCCCCTCCTCATGCGTGCAGCAGGCGAGGCGCACAGGGCCGTCGTCATGAGCGTGTCGGTGGTGTGCGAGTGGAGCAGTTGGGCGGGAAACACACGGCACCCCTCACAGGAAGAGTGCAGAAACAATTAAAAGAGGGAAGAGTGGAAAAGAAAACGTCCATAGTGATTGCCCCCTAAAAGCAAAAAGCAAAGAAGGATTGAGAATGGCGAGATTAAAAAATAAATAAA
>NW_893836.1:0-779 GCF_000209065.1 Trypanosoma cruzi | reverse complement strand
AATCCAACGGTGCGAGTGGGGTGCCCTTGATGGTTTACCTTCAGCACTGAATCCTGTGCTTCATTACGTTCTGGTGGCCTCAGCTCCTTGAGTTCCTCTACTAATGCACAGACAAGCTCCCCATACATGAATACGCGCAAACCTAATTGTTCCAGAGCTCGGGAAGCAAGAGCACCACGCGATCCCAATATTAGCAACAAAAGATCCTTCGCACCCATTTTCTTTTCCAAACGGTCCGCAATTCGAAACCCGATATCAGCACATATCGATGCGTTGAGAAATAACTCAGCACCTTCAACTGTTTTTACCCGGACAATCTTCACAAGTTTGTGAGACGGATCCTCGGAATACCATTTTTCCTCTCCTCCCAGGGCAAAGTTCTTTCCAACATCAGTATCTTTGATTGCTAGCAAGGCACCATTAACGGCACCCAAGCGATCAATATAAATTTTCTCATCAAAGATGTGACGCGGAATCGGCCCCACTTTTTCCATGTGTTTTTCAACCATCTCCCACTATCCCGCTTGCTTATCTGGTTCCAGACCGCGTTTGATCCATGCACACATCGCCTTCACATCCATCTCGTCGGGGCAATTCATGATGATTCGACTTGCTTTTGTTTGCTTCTCCCACTCATCATAGTTGCTTACCTCTGGGGATGACACCACAATCATGCCCCATCCAGTGGAGGACGCAAAACCTGCGTCGGGCGGCGTTCCTTCCTTTGCCACATCGTAAATAATACACCCTTTCACCCCACGCTTCCACAATCCACCCAA
>NW_893835.1:0-779 GCF_000209065.1 Trypanosoma cruzi | reverse complement strand
ACGATCCGCCGACTGCAGCACCCTTGTGGGCAAGATCTCGCGACATTCCTCCAAGCAGCGGATGGTTCAGGGTTGTTTGGCGTTCAGTGTGTGAACACACAAACAGACATTGAAAGAGAGTGTCTCTGACCACCACCATTCATAATTCGAAACAAAAATTTAGACCACAACGTGCGGTGCAGCGGCCGCTCGAAAACGATCCGCCGACTGCAGCACCCTTGTGGGCAAGATCTCGCGAAACTCCTCCAAGCAGCGGATAGTTCCGGGTTGTTTGGCGTCCAGTGTGTGAACACGCAAACAGACATTGAAAGAGAGTGTCTCTGACCACCACCATTCATAATTCGAAACAAAAATTTAGACCACAACGTGCGGTGCAGCAGCCGCTCGAAAACGATCCGCCGACTGCAGCACCCCTGTGGGCAAGATCTCGCGAAATTCCTCCAAGCAGCGGATGGTTCAGGGTTGTTTGGCGTCCAGTGTGTGAACACGCAAACAGACATTGAAAGAGAGTGTCTCTGACCACCACCATTCATAATTCGAAACAAAAATTTAGACCACAACGTGCGGTGCAGCAGCCGCTCGAAAACGATCCGCCGACTGCAGCACCCCTGTGGGCAAGATCTCGCGAAACTCCTCCAAGCAGCGGATGGTTCAGGGTTGTTTGGCGTCCAGTGTGTGAACACGCAAACAGACATTGAAAGAGAGTGTCTCTGACCACCACCATTCATAATTCGAAACAAAAATTAGACCACAACGTGCGGTGCAGCGGCCGCTCGAAA
>NW_893834.1:0-779 GCF_000209065.1 Trypanosoma cruzi | reverse complement strand
CAAAGGGGGCATTCGGTCCTGCGATGTGTTTGATCCACCGAAGATAGTGCTCAAGGTAGCAACGGTTCGTAGCCGTCTCGACAGGCAGACCAATTTTAATCCCAGAGTACCCGAGACGCTCCCCCAGACCCCCCGCTACCAGCACAAAAACACTCTTCTTGACGTAACTCAATCCTTCACGCTCGAGACTCATCAACTCCTCGCTGCGGTCAAAGAGAGAAGGCGCCTCGTACACGTAAGACGGGAGTTCAAGAGCGGCGTACTCGTGTCGTGTATTTTTCAACCCCTTGAAAAGACGCTGGGCATTACGCACGTACTGTTCAACGCCACCACTGTAATGGTCTCTGAAGCGAAATAATTCCAGCATCAACCGTCGCTGCTCCTCCGTGTATTCCTCCGCCGACGCAGGCCAACCATTAAACAGGTGGCACTGGTCCAATTCTGGGCTGCTGAGCCGCTCGCGCAGGGCGTCGAGCTCCTCGCACGTCGGTTCTCCTCCGTCAAGCACCATCTTCATTGATAGGCGTTGTTTGCTCCTATAAAGGCTGTTAATGCTTGCAGTGATATAACTCTATTCCCTTCCTCTCCCCCTTTTCTTCTTTTTATGCACTTCTTTTGTTTTTTTGTTTTTGTTTTTCTTCCATCCTTTTTTTTTCCCCTTTTATTCATGTGCATTGCGGGGTCAATTGGACACACCTCTCATCCCACCCCGCAATGCACATGAATAAAAGGGAAAAAAAAAAGGATGGAAGAAAAACAAAAACAAAAAACCAAAAAGA
>NW_893833.1:0-778 GCF_000209065.1 Trypanosoma cruzi | reverse complement strand
GCGTGTGCACACACTGGACACCAAACAACCCTGAACTATCCGCTGCTTGGAGGAATTTCGCGAGCTCCTGCCCACAATGGTGCTGCACTCGGCGGATCGTTTTCGAGCGGCTGCTGCACCACACGTTGTGGTCTATGTTTTTGTTTCGAATTATGAATGGCGGGAGTCAGAGGCACTCTCTTTCAATGTATGTTTGCGTGTGCACACACTGGACACCAAACAACCCTGAACTATCCGCTGCTTGGAGGAATTTCGCGAGCTCCTGCCCACAAGGGTGCTGCACTCGGCGGATCGTTTTCGAGCGGCTGCTGCACCACACGTTGTGGTCTATGTTTTTGTTTCGAATTATGAATGGCGGGAGTCAGAGGCACTCTCTTTCAATGTATGTTTGCGTGTTCACACACTGGACACCAAACAACCCTGAACTATCCGCTGCTTGGAGGAATTTCGCGAGCTCCTGCCCACAAGGGTGCTGCACTCGGCGGATCGTTTTCGAGCGGCTGCTGCACCACACGCTGTGGTGTAAATTTTTGTTTTGAATTATGAATGGCGGGAGTCAGAGACACTCTCTTTCAATGTATGTTTGCGTGTGCACACACTGGACACCAAACAACCCTGAACTATCCGCTGCTTGGAGGAATTTCGCGAGCTCCTGCCCACAAGGGTGCTGCACTCGGCGGATCGTTTTCGAGCGGCTGCTGCACCACACGTTGTGGTCTATGTTTTTGTTTCGAATTATGAATGGCGGGAGTCAGAGGCACTCTCTTTCAATGTATGT
>NW_893832.1:0-778 GCF_000209065.1 Trypanosoma cruzi | reverse complement strand
AAACAAAATGCAGGCTTTTTCCCCCCTCGCGAGGGCCTCCGCAGCCACAATCCTGTGCGTGCGTGCATTCTCAGCGTTTTAAACACGGCATGTATGTGTGCATGTGCTTGTGTGTTTGGCAGCGCCTATACTTGCGGAGCAGCTGTGCGCCACAAGAGAGTCTGAAGAAAGCAACGGCAGAGAGAGGCAGATAGCACACACGCAAATTACTCATATCATCACACACACACACACACACACGCAGCCGCGGAATGGGTGCACTCAACCACAAAAAAAAAAAGGAAAACAAAACAAAAAGCCGAAGCGTGGGACGACCAGCGCACACACACTCTCATTACTCCCGTAAAGCAAAACACACACACAGAGGGAGAGAGAGAGAGGTCGCCCACTCAATGCAATAAAAACAAAACAGAAACAGTTACGGTGCTCCGCCCATGCAGCCAGGCAGGACGGCAGCGGTGCGTGTCGTGCAAAAGAGAGCACCAACGGGCATGCATGGGTGTGCATGCATATATACAATGGGCACATTATTGTGTGTGCCTCGTGGGGTGAGGTGAGGGCGAGAGTCCATGCAAGGGGACACACACACACAGAGAGAGAAGGAAGAGTGTGTGTGCGGGCGGTGCATGGCTCTCTCACACTCACTCTCACGCGGCCACCACCGCAGCCGCAGCCGCACAAACCACGAAACAGATGGAATCAGTGCGATTGCAGAACTCGCACACCGTCCTGCAAACCAGAAGTTTAAAAAGCAATAGAAACAAGAATCAAAAAAAAA
>NW_893831.1:0-778 GCF_000209065.1 Trypanosoma cruzi | reverse complement strand
GGATTCTTTGGATTCAGACGCTATGCGGCCGCGAGGCACATGAAGTGTGTGTTACTTGTCAGTTGCCTTTTTTCTTAGTGTAGGTGTATTACTTTGCTTTTCTGATGGAGCCATCTTTATTGGATCTCCGTCTATTCCTCAATGATCGGGTGATTCATGAATGCTTATTTGCTTTACGGGCTTCTAATTGGCTGCTGGAGTTGTTGGTGCGCTTTTTCCTTTTTTGCATCAGCTGTGGCCCCGATGTATGCATTTGTGTTTATATGTGTTTTTTGCTGCTTTTTTTTTTGCGTGTAGTGTAAAATTTTTTTTTTTTTTTTAGTGGATGTGCTGGAGGCTGTGTGTGTGAGGGGCCTGATGTATTCTTTTTTTTTTTTTGCCTTGCGGTAAGTTGTGTTTGTTTGAGCGATGCACTTGTTGGTCTGTTACCTTTTTTTTTTGTTCTTTTAATTTTGAAGAGTCTTTTTGCTTCTTTTTCTTTTTTGTTTGCCGGTTTTTTGTGCCGGTTTTTTTATTTTGTTTCTTTTTTTTGTTTGCTGGCTTTTTTTACGGCTTTTTTTGCCGGTTTTTTTTTTTTGAAACTTTTTTAAAAATTTTTTGAAAACTGTTGCACGGCTTTGGGGGCTGCGCGAGGCACATTTTTTTCGCTCAATTTCTGTGTGTTTTGCCCATTTCTTGAAAATTTGTGTGTCGTGGGTGCACCTCCCTCCGTGGAGTTTTTGGCTGCCGTCACGCAAGAGAGCAGCGCCGCCTTGCGTTGTGGCTGTTTGGTTGTCTT
>NW_893830.1:0-778 GCF_000209065.1 Trypanosoma cruzi | reverse complement strand
CGCGTGAAGAATAACAACACGCCCCAATAAGCAGAAAAGAAGTAAAACAAAATGGCGCTGAGCGGCACACCGGTAAGCCAAAAATACGCAATCACCAATAAAAAAGCCGGCGATCACCCAGCAGGCACATCAAGCGTCCTCAAAACCAACCTGGAACAGACAAAAAAAAAGAGGCAATCATAGAAAACAAAGATCCCCGCCCCCAAACAGGAAAAACATTAAAGAAAACGCGATTCTTTTTTTTGTCCTTACTGCCGGGGTTGGCCGCCGCAAGAAATAAAAAATGGTAGGGCGGTGGCCCCGGACGCTAGATACAGCACGACGTGTCGAATTATCCAAGTTGCAGCGGCTGCCCCGGACGTTAGATACGGGACGACGTGTCGAATTATCCAAGTTGCAGCGGCTGCCCCGGACGTTAGATACAGCACGACGTGTCGAATTATCCAAGCTGCAGCGGTGGCCTCGGGCGTTAGATATATGACGACTTACAGTAGTAACCACGCTGCGGCTGCGCATCCTAACACGTCTTTTTCGTTTTCCAGGGGACAACGCAAATGTGCTCGATTGTTCGAAGATCGACATTAATACTTTACGTGAAAAGGAGTCGCGCGACCGCATTTTTTTAGCTCAGTCGCAAACACGCTCACAATGTCATCCGGGGACGCGGGTTCGATTCCCGCAGAAGCCTAAGTTTTTTCCATTTTTTTTTTGTTGAATTCTTGTTTCATATTGCTTTTTAAACTTCTGGTTTGCAGGACGGTGTGCGAGTTCTGCAATC
>NW_893829.1:0-778 GCF_000209065.1 Trypanosoma cruzi | reverse complement strand
CGATCCGACGCCCGGCAGACTGCCCGGTGTGCGGCAAGCACTGCGGTTGCCGCACCAGCGTCGTGACGCACATGGCCAACGTCCGTGGCATCATGCGCTCCCAGGCGCTGTGGAAAGTCAATTTCTCCCGGTGAACCGGAGCCGCCGGGAATTCCACCGGAACCACCACCCACCACTTGGGCGAGGACGAGGGCGAGGGACGGCACGCTGATCGCACCCCCGCGACGGAATGCAGAGCCCAGGCCGAGGCCATTCGCTGCTCGGCGCCGTGCGACCAACGAGCCGGGCTCAGAGTTGCTCTCCGGCACTTCCACATGCAGTACAGCACCGGAGCACGAATGGGGCGTCCCCGTGAATATGACGATCTGGCTGCATCCACCCCGTTCCGGTGCACGCCCTGTGGATTCGTTGCCCAAGCGAAAGCTGGAACAACATCCCATTCACGCGCACACGCACGCTCCGGAACAGAGCCGGTGCCGGCACGAGGGACCACAGCACTCCATGGATGTCCTTACTGCGACAGGCGGGCGGGCAATGCCGGTCCCGGCCAGCCACGCCCGGCACAATCTCTCCGACGGCGAGAGTGTCACGACGCCAAAAAATAGAGCCACAATGCACGCACGCCGTAAGGCTTGAACACAGCGGGAAGAAGGCCAAGCCCGCACAGCAACTTTGCCTCCGAGGGAGACTCCCTCCTCCGCGCAGGAGGCGAATGCCGGCGGGGGACGGCGCACCGTGCGCCCCAAAGTAGCACACACATCCATTCATCAACGTCGCA
>NW_893828.1:0-778 GCF_000209065.1 Trypanosoma cruzi | reverse complement strand
AGTTCAGAGTTGTTTGGTGTCCAGTGTGTGAACACGCAAACATACATTGAAAGAGAGTGCCTCTGACTCCCGCCATTCATAATTCAAAACAAAAATTTAGACCACAACGTGTGGTGCAGCAGCCGCTCGAAAACGATCCGCCGAGTGCAGCACCCTTGTGGGCAGGAGCTCGCGAAATTCCTCCAAGCAGCGGATAGTTCAGGGTTGTTTGGTGTCCAGTGTGTGCACACGCAAACATACATTGAAAGAGAGTGTCTCTGACTCCCGCCATTCATAATTCAAAACAAAAATTTAGACCACAGCGTGTGGTGCAGCAGCCGCTCGAAAACGATCCGCCGAGTGCAGCACCATTGTGGGCAAGAGCTCGCGAAATTCCTCCAAGCAGCGGATAGTTCAGGGTTGTTTGGTGTCCAGTGTGTGAACACGCAAACATACATTGAAAGAGAGTGCCTCTGACTCCCGCCATTCATAATTCGAAACAAAAACATAGACCACAACGTGTGGTGCAGCAGCCGCTCGAAAACGATCCGCCGAGTGCAGCACCCTTGTGGGCAGGAGCTCGCGAAATTCCTCCAAGCAGCGGATAGTTCAGGGTTGTTTGGTGTCCAGTGTGTGCACACGCAAACATACATTGAAAGAGAGTGTCTCTGACTCCCGCCATTCATAATTCAAAACAAAAATTTAGACCACAGCGTGTGGTGCAGCAGCCGCTCGAAAAAGATCCGCCGAGTGCAGCACCCTTGTGGGCAGGAGCTCGCGAAATTCCTCCAAGCAGCGG
>NW_893827.1:0-778 GCF_000209065.1 Trypanosoma cruzi | reverse complement strand
TCGAGTGGCTGCTGCACCACACGTTGTGGTCTAAATTTTTGTTTCGAATTATGAATGGTGGTGGTCAGAGGCACTCTCTTTCAATGTCTGTTTGCGTGTTCACACACTGAACGCCAAACAACCCTGAACTATCCGCTGCTTGGAGGAGTTTCGCGAGATCTTGCCCACATGGGTGCTGCACTCGGCGGATCGTTTTCGAGCGGCTGCTGCACCACACGTTGTGGTCTAAATTTTTGTTTCGAATTATGAATGGTGGTGGTCAGAGACACTCTCTTTCAATATCTGTTTGCGTGTTCACACACTGGACGCCAAACAACCCTGAACTATCCGCTGCTTGGAGGAATTTCGCGAGATCTTGCCCACAAGGGTGCTGCAGTCGGCGGATCGTTTTCGAGTGGCTGCTGCACCACACGTTGTGGTCTAAATTTTTGTTTCGAATTATGAATGGTGGTGGTCAGAGGCACTCTCTTTCAATGTCTGTTTGCGTGTTCACACACTGGACGCCAAACAACCCTGAACTATACGCTGCTTGGAGGAGTTTCGCGAGATCTTGCCCACAAGGGTGCTGCAGTCGGCGGATCGTTTTCGAGTGGCTGCTGCACCACACGTTGTGGTCTAAATTTTTGTTTCGAATTATGAATGGTGGTGGTCAGAGGCACTCTCTTTCAATGTCTGTTTGCGTGTTCACACACGGGACGCCAAACAACCCTGAACTATACGCTGCTTGGAGGAGTTTCGCGAGATCTTGCCCACCAAGGGTGCTGCACTCGGCGGATCG
>NW_893826.1:0-778 GCF_000209065.1 Trypanosoma cruzi | reverse complement strand
ATTACCCATGTATATTGTCACGGTTTTGGTGATCTTGTCAAACACGTACGCCATTTCTCCAAAACATTGGACAACCACTTGGAGTTTCTCGACATCGCAGTGCAGCAGCTGGTAGAGGAGGTAAGAACCGGCATCATCGACTTCCCAATCCCGGGCGTCCCAATCAGCACACGTCGCTCGGGCTTAAAGTCGGTCCCACCGTGAGGGCTGAACCATTCGGTTAGATCGCCCTTGACAATCTGCCACACTCGCTCCACCTCACAGTTTACAAAAACGTCCTTGGGAAGATCCTGTATCGTATTCCGCGAGTACGGCCATCCCTTCTCCGAGGTGAGCACCATCAACACGGGAGGTGCCGCACCGAATTGCTGCACAGCGTCATTCTTTTCGATAGCGTCGTCAGCTTTCTTGTACGTCCATGACTGTTCTGGATTCCCCTCATGCACCCCCATTCCCATCCCCGTTTTTCCTTTCGCTCCACGCCGTCCGGAAATTTCACCGCATGGCTCCAGCTCGCATTTTACACAGAGTCGTACAATTCCTCCAGTTTCTCCGGTGCGCTCGTCGTCGTTGGTTTCCTCGCCTCGGCAGCTGCATCCAAGAAATGTTTAGTGAAGTTATGAACAGTTGCTTTTACCTCCGCAGCAGCTAATGACCACCCCGGTGGATTGCTGACACCCTTATCGCAAAGCTTGCGTATATCCTCATCGAAGATCGCTTCACCCTTTGCAGCTCGCTTCATACTCAAATAATGACCTGATGCCTGCATTTTTTTTTT
>NW_893825.1:0-778 GCF_000209065.1 Trypanosoma cruzi | reverse complement strand
ATGGTGGTGGTCAGAGACACTCTCTTTCAATGTCTGTTTGCGTGTTCACACACTGGACGCCAAACAACCCTGAACTATCCGCTGCTTGGAGGAGTTTCGCGAGATCTTGCCCACATGGGTGCTGCAGTCGGCGGATCGTTTTCGAGTGGCTGCTGCACCACACGTTGTGGTCTAAATGTTTTTTTCGAATTATGAATGGTGGTGGTCAGAGGCACTCTCTTTCAATGTCTGTTTGTGTGTTCACACACTGGACGCCAAACAACCCTGAACCATCCGCTGCTTGGAGGAGTTTCGCGAGATCTTGCCCACATGGGTGCTGCACTCGGCGGATCGTTTTCGAGTGGCTGCTGCACCACACGCTGTGGTCTAAATTTTTGTTTCGAATTATGAATGGTGGTGGTCAGAGACACTCTCTTTCAATGTCTGTTTGCGTGTTCACACACTGGACGCCAAACAACCCTGAACTATCCGCTGCTTGGAGGAGTTTCGCGAGATCTTGCCCACATGGGTGCTGCAGTCGGCGGATCGTTTTCGAGCGGCCGCTGCACCACACGTTGTGGTCTAAATGTTTTTTTCGAATTATGAATGGTGGTGGTCAGAGGCACTCTCTTTCAATGTCTGTTTGTGTGTTCACACACTGGACGCCAAACAACCCTGAACCATCCGCTGCTTGGAGGAATTTCGCGAGATCTTGCCCACATGGGTGCTGCACTCGGCGGATCGTTTTCGAGTGGCTGCTGCACCACACGCTGTGGTCTAAATTTTTGTTTCGAATTAT
>NW_893824.1:0-778 GCF_000209065.1 Trypanosoma cruzi | reverse complement strand
TCGTCCACACACTTCATTTACCGCCAATCGCAAAACACACATAATAGAACCAAAGGACCATCACACAAAGCCGAGGCAAATAAATAACAATGGAGGAAATCACAACTCACACGGGCACCTTGCACACACGCACACACAGCCTCCCTCCATTCACTCCACCACTCACAAGGGTGAAGACATGGGTAGGAAAATCCCGTCGCACCGCAACGAAGGGCCATGGGCACAGCACACCCACGGCCGCAACAAGAGGGACGGGACGCATCCAAGTACACGCCGCAGTCCTTTACTTGTCGCTTCCCCGACGGATAGGCATCACGCCTCACAGCAGGTCGTGGCGGGTGGCATCCCACACTCACAGTGAGGCACGGCGCACACCATCCGCTCCCCCGAGTGCACTCAGCAGGCCGGCGCCCAGTCACCCCCGTGCCCTCGCAATGGGGAACACAAACAATCGTCGTCGCGGACCATCGGTGCCTCTAGCAGGAAAGAAATTAGAAGAAATGGAGGCATTTCAGCAGCACAGCCAGCAGAGAGACAATAAAAGGGACACGGAGACACACAATGACAGTGAACACGGCACAGACGGAAAGAGGTGTAACGATTTACCAAAAAGAAAAAAGAAAAAAAACATAAAAACAAAAGAAAAAAAAAATGTGGGGGCCCGGCAGAACTCCCGAAAAAAGAAAAAAAAAAAAAAAAAAGAAAAAGAAACAAACAAAAGAAAAAAAAAAAAAAAAGCGATTTGGCGCGACTTTAATTTCGTTTCCTTCTGGAGTAC
>NW_893823.1:0-778 GCF_000209065.1 Trypanosoma cruzi | reverse complement strand
GTGGGGTGTGCTGCAGGCAGCGAAAGATCTTCGTCCTGACCAGCGGTGCGTTGTGGTATTCCCGGATGGCATCCGCAACTACATGACAAAGTTCCCGGACAAGAATTGGCTGGTGGAGAACGGCCTGGAGGAGGGCGAAGTGACACGCCCAACCTACGGGTCGCTGGAGGCGCAGCTGGAAGAGGCAAAGAAAAAACTGTCGGAGTATGAGGCGAAATGCGGCGGCAGCGTGGAGGAGGGTAAACGTTGCTGTGAAAAAGCAAAGTAATATATGAATACATACATACATATATATAAATAAAACATAAACATACATAACGGGGCAAAACGAGGTAACTTTTGAATAAATTCTGGGATCAGGGCGAATGCAAGGCAACGATAATTGCATGGGTACGGCAGCATTGTTAGGGAGGGAAGTGGAGTGTTTGGGGGGCACTGCGGGCGAGCGAAGACAAGAGCAAAAAAAAAAAAAGGCGTCCGCCATGAGAAATACCGGGGAAATACGTGCAGGGAGATAGCTGGTGGAACGATGTGTGCGGAGGCGAAACGGAAAACCGGCAAAGCATAAGAGGAATTGCGGGATGGGTGCTGGGGATGATTGATTACCGCAATTAACCGAATACATTACCAACACAACGCCAGAAATGGAGGGGGACCTCGTGTCTTCTACGGGTCCATGCAATCCGGGTTCCCAGTGGTGAACCGATGATGAATGCCCTGCTTTGGCTCCGAGAAGAAGGGCAAAGCAAAGGGGAGGGCCGCGAGTTTTTTTATTTTT
>NW_893822.1:0-778 GCF_000209065.1 Trypanosoma cruzi | reverse complement strand
AGGTAGACGGAGACACACGCAGTGACCATTGCGCAGGATATCGGGCTCCAGTTAACGTTCAGTGAATTGTGCATCACACGACACACGGCGTCGCACACACACACACCACATGCTTTCGCGAGGTGTATTGCTTCGGTCGATCTCAGGACTGAAGCTTCCACCTTCTCTGCAGCGGTGGTTTCATTGGTACCCTCGCAGGGGAGGCGAGTTTCTTGGCGACATGCTTGCCGGTCACAACCTTTTTATTGCCGACATCCCACGCAAGTTTGATGCCCAGCACGCGCGTCACTTCTCCCTTGTGGAGTCACTCTGCATCACTCCCCTCTTTACGCTGACGATGGTTCACTACTTCTCTAGCTTTTTTCTCCACCCCAAACGATGGCAGATGATCCCGGTACTCATGACAGAACTTGCCCGCAAGACAGAGACGCAGCAGCAGTGGATGAGTGTCATGGAGAAGAAGTCTCCAACAGACGTGGTTGTGTGGCGTGCCTCAATGTCATTGATGCAGATTGTACTTTTCCCCGCCTGTCTGCTGCTCTCTTCCCTCACCCCGCAGATGATGCACGCCATGCTGGAGCGTACGAACCACATTGTACATCAGAAACTTGCATGCATCAACAAAGATGCTCCACCATTTGTGCAGAAGTACATGGATGAGGCCCGGGAGGCGGAGGCGTTTCACAGCCAACAGCTATGCATTACCACAGACTACCTTGCGGCTCTTCTCATTGTCTTGTTGGTGCTGTACCTGACGTCGTAAGCCGTTGCGGAAAAC
>NW_893821.1:0-778 GCF_000209065.1 Trypanosoma cruzi | reverse complement strand
ACATTTATGGCATCTGTCTGCGTGGGTGCAGAAGAAAGGAGCCATTGCCCGAAATTTTTCGGAGTGTGGCACCAGTCGAAGATGCATTGAGTCCAAGCCTCCACGGATCCCTCTCGCACCCCGCGTCAGGCGGAGGCACTATTGTTGTCACAAGAAGAAGAGGTATCATGGGAAAACTACGACCACATTCCGGTCGCAACAGCGGCATTGGTAGAGGAATGGGCTCAAGTTCGTACACGGCGTGTGCGGATCGTTTATTATGCAGATCGTCCAAATACGTGCAGTTGACGGAAAACCGACCAGGGGTGTCAAGCCGGATGGAATAGATCAATTCCTCATCCTTCTTATCGACAGCTAATGCCCGTCCCATTGGATCTTTGCATGTCACACGAATAGGTTCTGTGTAAACGACATCAGGTGCCGGTAATAGCACAGGGGGAATAGCCTCAACAATCCCATATTTCCTCCAAACAGCATTCATTACGCCACCCAACGATATGGATCTTACTCCCACCACATTGATACCAACAGTATCCAAAATGAAAACAAATTCACTAAGGGGCTGCCAACTTAAACCATTTATTGAAATTGTGTTATTTGCCTGAGGATCCGATTGATAAACAAGACACGAAACACCTCCAATGTATTTTCCTGAAGCAGGATACATCTCTAAAATTGCTCCCGTTGTAATAAAAACATAGCTTGCACGAACAAGGTGCTCTCCATTTATGACAGCTGTCACATTTGTGCTCTCGTTTAGCCAAAACGGACCCTCGTA
>NW_893820.1:0-778 GCF_000209065.1 Trypanosoma cruzi | reverse complement strand
AGAACCGGTATCCGCATGTGTGGTGAGAGAAATCCCCCGACAATAGACGCAAATCCAGTCGTTTCTGAAGAAGATATCTCGTCATGGTAGAATTCGAAGGTGGTAGAGAGTGAGCATTCTTCTTGGTGGGCTTCGCAGCGGGCTGGACAATGGTTTCCAACCGTTCTTGTATCATGTACACAGCCAAATCTGTTATAATCAAAAAGTTCTTCTCTAGTAGAGCCTTCTGATGATTGACAACCCGCTCCACAAGGGCGGTAAAAACAATTTTTTGCGGAGACATCTCACGTGGACGTTCCCACTGACTCTGTTGGAAAATCGCATTATGGTAATAGCGCCTCCCCGTTTCTGTCCAGAACTCCTTCCAAGCGCTCCCTATGGGGTTGAACTCCACGTATGGGTGAAGTGGCTTGAGTCGGTTGCGGTAGTCGAGATAATCACCAAAAAAGGGGCGGAACACACTATCCGCCCGTCGTGTCTTTCCGGCCTTGAGATACATACGCCCTATGGCGCTCTTCATGAGAACGCTGTCCTTATTCTGCTGATAACGGCGCCATGCGCGTTGAATCTTAAAGACAATATTGTCCAGAGCGTTCTCGCGAAGGTCCTCAAGTGTGAATAGGTGCTGTGGTTGTCGGATAAATACTTTTTGCTGGCCCAACTGCCATGAGCCCTGCGGTAAGGCATCTCCGACATGTCGCAGGATAGCGGCACAGGCATCACGGTCCGAGCCTTTAAATGAGCGTGGAAACGTCTCAGAACTAACATATTTGAAGCG
>NW_893819.1:0-778 GCF_000209065.1 Trypanosoma cruzi | reverse complement strand
GTTGTTATTTTTTTTCTGCTCACTCTTTTTTTTCATTTTTTATTGCCGCCCACATATGCGTTCTAATTTTCTAATGCTTGTAATTTTGTCTACGTTGCCTTTACTCCCATTCTTTTTTTTTTTTTTTTTACTCTTCCCTCCTGTCGCATGCATGCATAAATACGCATGCGTGCACGGATACCTTTCACACGAAGGGTCTACCGGGCAGTGACCACCAAAACACAAGGGGGAGTTAATAGCGGAAGGAGCAATATTTAACAAAAAATATATATAATTTCTTTTTGAGGCCTTTTACGGTTCATTTAATTTTTATTGGTTGCTTTTTCTTTGGGTTTTTTTTTTTTTTCTCTTTTAAAGCAATCAACAAACACAAAAAAAAAGGAAAAAAGGAAAATGCCGCCAAAACGCCTCGTTCATGCCCAGGATCTGCGCGATGCCTTTCCAGAGGAAGAGAGTTGTGGTGTTGTGGAGCGGTGGGCCACAAATTTGATCAGTCATGTGGCGAAAATTGCAGAACAGGCGGGTTCACAGTGCGCTAGTATACAGGGTACAAAATACACTTGCGACAATGCTGAGAAGGTGCCAGAGGAAGTCATGTCAATGCTGTTCAATTACCAGTCCGCATGTCGCCGTATCTACTGTGATGCGGAGGTGATCCGCACCGTCATCTCCGTGCGCATTCCAGAACTGAAGGAAGAAGACAATTTGGGGGTCGCCGTGCAGCACGCCGTTCTGAAATTGCTGGAAGAAATACAAAACAAAACTCTCGGTGCAGGTC
>NW_893818.1:0-778 GCF_000209065.1 Trypanosoma cruzi | reverse complement strand
TTGTGTGTTTGGCAGCGCCTATACTTGCGGAGCAGCTGTGCGCCACAAGAGAGTCTGAAGAAAGCAACGGCAGAGAGAGGCAGATAGCACACACGCAAATTACTCATATCATCACACACACACACACGCAGCCGCGGAATGGGTGCACTCAACCACAAAATCAAAAAGGAAAACAAAACAAAAAGCCGAAGCGTGGGACGACCAGCGCACACACACTCTCATTACTCCCGTAAAGCAAAACACACACACAGAGGGAGAGAGAGAGGTCGCCCACTCAATGCAATAAAAACAAAACAGAAACAGTTACGGTGCTCCGTCCATGCAGCCAGGCAGGACGGCAGCGGTGCGTGTCGTGCAAAAGAGAGCACCAACGGGCCTGCATGGGTGTGCATGCATATATACAATGGGCACATTATTGTGTGTGCTTCGTGGGGTGAGGTGAGGGCGAGAGTCCATGCAAGGGGACACACACACACACAGAGAGAAGGAAGAGTGTGTGTGCGGGCGGTGCATGGCTCTCTCACACTCACTCTCACGCGGCCACCACCGCAGCCGCAGCCGCACAAACCACGAAACAGATGGAATCAGTGCGATTGCAGAACTCGCACACCGTCCTGCAAACCAGAAGTTTAAAAAGCAATATGAAACAAGAATTCAAAAAAAAATGGAAAAAACTTAGGCTTCTGCGGGAATCGAACCCGCGTCCCCGGATGACATTGTGAGCGTGTTTGCCACTGAGCTATAAAAATGCGGTCGCGCGACCCCTTTCACGTAAAGT
>NW_893817.1:0-778 GCF_000209065.1 Trypanosoma cruzi | reverse complement strand
ATGAGCCAAATTCCGTTGGGTTTCACAGTACGATCCGTACGGCCAGACAGCCCAACTACAGCAGCTGCAGCAGCAGCAACAACAACATATTCCGCCGACGCAGATGAACCCCGAGCCCGATGTGCTGCGCAACCTCATGGTGAACTACATTCCGACGACAGTGGATGAGGTGCAACTTCGTCAACTGTTTGAACGCTATGGACCCATTGAGTCGGTTAAAATTGTTTGTGACCGCGAGACACGCCAGAGCCGTGGCTATGGATTTGTGAAGTTTCAGAGCGGTTCGAGTGCCCAACAGGCCATTGCAGGACTGAATGGATTCAATATCCTCAACAAGCGGTTGAAGGTAGCGCTGGCGGCCAGTGGTCACCAGCGCCCGGGGATTGCCGGAGCAGTCGGAGACGGCAACGGATATCTTGGCGCGTACGGTGGCTACGGCGCATACCCTTCCGCTGCGAACCCGTACGCGCAGCAGCAGATGATGGCAATGTATCAGCAGTACATGATGCAAGCACCGCAGCAGACGCCCCATCAAGGCCAACAACAACAGATGCCGCTGCCTTCCCACCCGCAGCAACAGTCACCCCCGCAGCAGCAACAGCAGTCTCCGTCCTCCCCGCAGCAACAGCCGCAGTCGCAGCAGCAAAGTCAAGCTGCCCGTCCTGTTCGAAGGTAAGGCGGCTTGTGGAACGCGAATGCTGACGGAGAGAGTACGGACGCCGGTACGCGTTGTGATGGACATGCGACTCGCGTTTGCAACGTTCTTTTTCTTCGCACT
>NW_893816.1:0-778 GCF_000209065.1 Trypanosoma cruzi | reverse complement strand
TGTTCACACACTGTGACACCAAACAACCCTGAACTATCCGCTGCTTGGAGGAATTTCGCGAGCTCTTGCCCGCGAGGGTGCTGCACTCGGCTGATCGTTTTCGAGCGGTCGCTGCATCACACGTTGTGGTCCAAATTTTTGTTTCCGATTGTGAATGGTGGGGGTCAGAGACGCTCTCTGTTAATATCTGTTTGCGTGTTCACACACTGGACACCAAACAACCCTGAACTATCCGCTGCTTGGAGGAATTTCGCGAGCTCTTGCCCACACGGGTGCTGCACTCGGCTGATCGTTTTTGAGCGGTCGCTGCATCACACGTTGTGGTCCAAATTTTTGTTTCCGATTGTGAATGGTGGGAGTCAGAGGCACTCTCTGTCACTATCTGTTTGCGTGTTCACACACTGGACACCAAACAACCCTGAACTATCCGCTGCTTGGAGGAATTTCGCGAGCTCTTGCCCACACGGGTGCTGCACTCGGCTGATCGTTTTCGAGCGGTCGCTGCATCACACGTTGTGGTCCAAATTTTTGTTTCCGATTGTGAATGGTGGGAGTCAGAGACACTCTCTGTCAATATCTGTTTGCGTGTTCACACACTGGACACCAAACAACCCTGAACTATCCGCTGCTTGGAGGAATTTCGCGAGCTCTTGCCCACACGGGCGCTGCACTCGGCTGATCGTTTTCGAGCGGCTGCTGCATCACACGTTGTGGTCCAAATTTTTGTTTCCAATTATGAATGGTGGGAGTCAGAGACACTCTCTGTCAATATCTGTTT
>NW_893815.1:0-778 GCF_000209065.1 Trypanosoma cruzi | reverse complement strand
GCCCTCCTTCTGCGCGCACGAGTGCTGCAGTGCTGCTCGCTGTGCAGGGCGACGCGTCAGCTGCTGCCGACGACTCGCTGCCGTTGGGGTTTGTGGTTCTTGACATTCGTCCCCCTGGCACCGAGTCTTTCCTTCGCGCGGCACTTCAGATGTGCCGAGACATGTGCGCTGGTGTGCGCCTTGCATGGTGTGTCCGTGCCGCAGCGTGAGTGCCTGTGCTGCATTTGCACCGTTGCCTCCGTCAGTTCTCTTCCCTTTCTTCTTTCCCTTTTTTTTGCGGTTTTGCGCGCAGCATACACAATTTTCAGCGAAGGGAAGGGTAACAGTCAATCCGCACGCCATGTCGTCCATCCCTGATGAGCTTTTTGGCCGTTGGAGGATGACTACGTTCAACGGATTGAATTTTGTGGATCTCGGGTATCAGCCCTGCCCGATGTCGTTGGAACCTGCAGGAGATAGGGTGGAGATTTTCATTCAAATCGTCAACTACATGTCCGGCACACTGGAGTATCGAGATGGCCAGCTTATTGGATCTCTCATGTCAACAATGATTGCGGGAGAAGGCCTTTTTGAAGAGATTGAGGAAGCATTTGGTGAGGGAATTGAAGTTGGAATGGACGTCCTTTTTGAAGAAGCTACGATGACCTTCTCTCAAGGCGGGAACTCCTTTGTGTTTGTGGCCCAACCTGACTCCGCACAACAGTGATCAGCGGAGGGCAAAAGCCCGTTTTATTTGTCTTACCTATATCCTCGTTTTTTTCATCTTTTAGGAGCTTGT
>NW_893814.1:0-778 GCF_000209065.1 Trypanosoma cruzi | reverse complement strand
GCGTTGAAGTTTGCTCATTGTGTGCGGCAGCTTGGATGTGGACCGTTCAACACTTTTGCAATCACCGATCTTGGAGAACTGTTTGTTTGGGGCTTGAATGATCATGGACAGTGCGGTGTGCATCACTGCGAGGGTCCACCTCCGTCTTGGGATGAAAAGTTGAACTCTCACACAGACCGGAAACAGGAGCGGCGGCAGCGACATGCGACGTCGTCCTCGGAGGTGTTGTTCCCGACGCATGTTGCTCATGGTGTGCGTGATGCAGCATTTGGTGCTTCATGTGGCATCTTGATTTGGGAAGATGGCAGCAGTGCGGTCTCTGGGGAGATCCACCAAGATGGCAAGAAGGTCCTCTTTCATAGATTCACACCACAACGATTAGCGATGACTTCTCGACATCAGAATAAGGAGGGCAATTCATCTCATGTTTTGGGAAAGGAATCTTCACCTGTATTTTTTTCACGTTGTTTTGGCGGGTTTGACATGTTGTTTGTTCTGTTGGAATGGGAACGTCCAAGTGCAACAGAGGTCGCAGGGGCCATTTGCAACATGAAAGCATGTCTGCATTCTCCCAGGACTGCGAGTGGAGGAGTGGAGAAGAAGGAGAAGAGGAATGTATAGGATGCAAAAAGAAGAGGCTTTAGTCGTGAAAAAGAAAATCTTTTTCTTTCCAGACAGAAAAAAAGCAAAAAAAAAAAACAAAAAAAAAAAAAAAAAAAAACAATCAAAGACAAAGATGCACATGCACAAATAAAAAAAAAAAAAAGAAAAAAGCGCG
>NW_893813.1:0-777 GCF_000209065.1 Trypanosoma cruzi | reverse complement strand
CACCGCACGTTGTGGTCTAAATTTTTGTTTCGAATTATGAATGGTGGTGGTCAGAGACACTCTCTTTCACTATCTGTTTGTGTGTTCACACACTGGACGCCAAACAACCCTGAACCATCCGCTGCTTGGAGGAATTTCGCGAGACCTTGCCCACAAGGGTGCTGCACTCGGCGGATCGTTTTCGAGTGGCTGCTGCACCGCACGTTGTGGTCTAAATTTTTGTTTCGAATTATGAATGGTGGTGGTCAGAGGCACTCTCTTTCACTATCTGTTTGTGTGTTCACACACTGGACGCCAAACAACCCTGAACCATCCGCTGCTTGGAGGAATTTCGCGAGACCTTGCCCACAAGGGTGCTGCACTCGGCGGATCGTTTTCGAGCGGCTGCTGCACCGCACGTTGTGGTCTAAATTTTTGTTTCGAATTATGAATGGTGGTGGTCAGAGACACTCTCTTTCACTATCTGTTTGTGTGTTCACACACAGGACGCCAAACAACCCTGAACCATCCGCTGCTTGGAGGAATTTCGCGGGATCTTGCCCACAGGGGTGCTGCACTCGGCGGATCGTTTTCGAGTGGCTGCTGCACCGCACGTTGTGGTCTAAATTTTTGTTTCGAATTATGAATGGTGGTGGTCAGAGGCACTCTCTTTCACTATCTGTTTGTGTGTTCACACACTGGACGCCAAACAACCCTGAACCATCCGCTGCTTGGAGGAATTTCGCGAGACCTTGCCCACAAGGGTGCTGCACTCGGCGGATCGTTTTCGAGCGGCTG
>NW_893812.1:0-777 GCF_000209065.1 Trypanosoma cruzi | reverse complement strand
GTTTTTTTCCTTTTTTTTTTTGGAATTCTTGTTTCTTATTGCTTTTTAAACTTCTGGTTTGCAGGACGGTGTGCGAGTTCTGCAATCGCACTGATTCCATCAGTTTCGTGGTGTGTGCGGCTGCGGCTGCGGTGGTGGCCGCGTGAGAGTGAGTGAGAGAGCGCCATGCACCGCCCGCACACACACTCGTCTTTCACCCACTCTCTGTGTGTGTCCCCTTGCATGGACTCTCGCCCTCACCTCATCCCACGAAGCACACACATAATGTGCCCATTGTATATATTGCATGCACACCCATGCAGGCCCGTTGGTGCTCTCTTTTGCACGACACGCACCGCTGCCGTCCTGCCTGACTGCATGGGCGGAGCACCGTAACTGTTTCTGTTTTGTTTTTATTGCATTGAGTGGGCAACCTCTCTCTCTCTCCCTGTGTGTGTGTTTTGCTTTACGGGAGCAATGAGAGTGTGTGCGCTGGTCGTCCCACGCTTCGGCTTTTTGTTTTGTTTTTCATTGTTTTGTGGTTGAGAGCACCCATTCCGCGGGCTGCGTGTGTGTGTTTGTGTGTGATGATATGAGTAATTTGTGCGTGTGTGCTATCTGCCTCTCTCTGCCGTTGCTTTCTTCTGACTCTCTTGTGGCGCACAGCTGCTCTGCAATTATAGGCGCTGCCAAACACACAAGCACATGCACACACATGCCGTGTTTTAAACGCTGAGAATGCACGCACGCACAGGATTGTGGCTGCCGGAGGCCCTCCCAGGGGCGAAGAAGCCTGCG
>NW_893811.1:0-777 GCF_000209065.1 Trypanosoma cruzi | reverse complement strand
TGCGTGTTCACACACTGGACGCCAAACAACCCGGAACTATCCGCTGCTTGGAGGAATTTCGCGAGCTCTTGCCCACATGGGTGCTGCACTCGGCGGATCGTTTTCGAGCGGCTGCTGCACCACACGCTGTGGTCTAAATTTTTGTTTCGAATTATGGATGGTGGTGGTCAGAGACACTCTCTTTCAATGTCTGTTTGCGTGTTCACACACTGGACGCCAAACAACCCGGAACTATCCGCTGCTTGGAGGAATTTCGCGAGCTCTTGCCCACAACGGTGCTGCACTCGGCGGATCGTTTTCGAGCGGCTGCTGCACCACACGCTGTGGTCTAAATTTTTGTTTCGAATTATGGATGGTGGTGGTCAGAGACACTCTCTTTCAATGTCTGTTTGCGTGTTCACACACTGGACGCCAAACAACCCGGAACTATCCGCTGCTTGGAGGAATTTCGCGAGCTCTTGCCCACAACGGTGCTGCACTCGCGGATCGTTTTCGAGCGACTGCTGCACCACACGCTGTGGTCTAAATTTTTGTTTCGAATTATGGATGATGGTGGTCAGAGACACTCTCTTTCAATGTCTGTTTGCGTGTTCACACACTGGACGCCAAACAACCCGGAACTATCCTCTGCTTGGAGGAATTTCGCGAGCTCTTGCCCACAACGGTGCTGCACTCGGCGGATCGTTTTCGAGCGGCTGCTGCACCACACGCTGCGTCTAAATTTTTGTTTCGAATTATGGATGATGGTGTCAGAGACACTCTCTTTCAATGTCTGTT
>NW_893810.1:0-777 GCF_000209065.1 Trypanosoma cruzi | reverse complement strand
AGAAGTCCGCCGCACAGCGCACGCAAGAAGGCACATGCAGAAGCAACGCCATCCACGTCGCACTGCAAAAAAGTGCCATGCGCACAGCACACACACAACCGCAACGAGAGGAAATGGGCGCGTCCAATTCCACGGCGCAGTCCTCTACTTCCCTTGGCCCCGACGGATTGGAATTACGCCTCACAGCAGGTCTTGGCGGGTGGCGTCCCACACTCACAAATGAGGCACGGCGCACACAGTCCGCTCCCCTCCAAGTGCACTCAGCAGGCCGGCGCCCAGTCGCACCCGTGCCATCGCAATGGGAAACACAAACAATCGTCGTCGTCGCGGGCCATCGGTGCCTACAGCAGGAAGGAAGAGAGAAATGGTGGCATGCCAACGGCACAGCCAGCGGTGGGAAACGGAAAAGAAGACACAAAGTGACAGTGGACACAGCAAAAACGGAAACAGGCCGCAGTGACCTAAAAAAAGAAAAAGACAAAAAAAAGAAAGAAAAGACAAAAAAAAGTCAGAGTCCGTCACAGATCCCGGAAAACAAAAAAAAAAGGAAATTGATTCGGCAGGGCTTTCTCATGTGCCATGCAGCACAAGACGACCGTGTGTTTCTGTGTATACATATTGCCCACACCAGAAAAAACAAATTAAAGTAAAAATAAAAAGTCATCGTACTGTTCCACGTGCCCACACAACATCCCTCACATTCCATGCGGCATCCGGCCTGTTCCTCCACTCCTCGTTCGTGCATTACGTGGGACGCACAGCACTGAGGCCGGCACC
>NW_893809.1:0-777 GCF_000209065.1 Trypanosoma cruzi | reverse complement strand
TTCGAATTATGAATGGTGGTGGTCAGAGACACTCTCTTTCACTATCTGTTTGTGTGTTCACACACTGGACGCCAAACAACCCTGAACCATCCGCTGCTTGGAGGAATTTCGCGAGACCTTGCCCACAGGGGTGCTGCACTCGGCGGATCGTTTTCGAGCGGCTGCTGCACCGCACGTTGTGGTCTAAATTTTTGTTTCGAATTATGAATGGTGGTGGTCAGAGACACTCTCTTTCAATGTCTGTTTGCGTGTTCACACACTGGACACCAAACAACCCTGAACCATCCGCTGCTTGGAGGAATGTCGCGAGACCTTGCCCACAAGGGTGCTGCACTCGGCGGATCGTTTTCGAGCGGCTGCTGCACCGCACGTTGTGGTCTAAATTTTTGTTTCGAATTATGAATGGTGGTGGTCAGAGACACTCTCTTTCACTATCTGTTTGTGTGTTCACACACTGGACGCCAAACAACCCTGAACCATCCGCTGCTTGGAGGAATTTCGCGAGACCTTGCCCACAAGGGTGCTGCACTCGGCGGATCGTTTTCGAGTGGCTGCTGCACCGCACGTTGTGGTCTAAATTTTTGTTTCGAATTATGAATGGTGGTGGTCAGAGACACTCTCTTTCACTATCTGTTTGTGTGTTCACACACTGGACGCCAAACAACCCTGAACCATCCGCTGCTTGGAGGAATTTCGCGAGACCTTGCCCACAAGGGTGCTGCACTCGGCGGATCGTTTTCGAGCGGCTGCTGCACCGCACGTTGTGGTCTAAATTTT
>NW_893808.1:0-777 GCF_000209065.1 Trypanosoma cruzi | reverse complement strand
TCCGGGGCCACCGCCCTACTTTTTTTTATTCCCTGCGGCGGCCAACCCCGGCAGTAAGGACAAAGAATAGGATCGCGTTTTTTTTTAATGCTTTTCCTGTTTGGGGGGGCGGATCTTTGTTTTCTATGATTGCCCCCCCCCCCTTTTTTTGTCTATTCCAGGTTGGTTTTGGGAGGCTTGATGTGCCTGCTGGGTGATCGCCGGCTTTTTTATTGGTGATTGCGTATTTTTGGCTTACCGGTGTGCCGCTCAGTGCCATTTTGTTTTACTTCTTTTCTGCTTATTGGGGCGTGTTGTTATTCGTCACGCGTCAGCACACACCGAGCAACATGTCAAAAAAACAAAACGCAGGCTTCTTCGCCCCTCGCGAGGGCCTCCGCAGCCACAATCCTGTGCGTGCGTGCATTCTCAGCGTTTTAGACACGGCATGTGTGTGCATGTGCTTGTGTGTTTGGCAGCGCCTATAATTGCAGAGCAGCTGTGCGCCACAAGAGAGTCAGAAGAAAGCAACGGCAGAGAGAGGCAGATAGCACACACGCACAAATTACTCATATCATCACACACAAACACACACACGCAGCCCGCGGAATGGGTGCTCTCAACCACAAAACAATGAAAAACAAAACAAAAAGCCGAAGCGTGGGACGACCAGCGCACACACTCTCATTGCTCCCGTAAAGCAAAACACACACACAGGGAGAGAGAGAGAGGTTGCCCACTCAATGCAATAAAAACAAAACAGAAACAGTTACGGTGCTCCGCCCCATGCAGTCAGGC
>NW_893807.1:0-777 GCF_000209065.1 Trypanosoma cruzi | reverse complement strand
GGCGTCCAGTGTGTGAACACGCAAACAGATAGTGAAAGAGAGTGTCTCTGACCACCACCATTCATAATTCGAAACAAAAATTTAGACCACAACGTGTGGTGCAGCGGCCGCTCGAAAACGATCCGCCGACTGCAGCACCCTTGTGGGCAAGATCTCGCGAAATTCCTCCAAGCAGCGGATAGTTCAGGGTTGTTTGGCGTCCAGTGTGTGAACACGCAAACAGATAGTGAAAGAGAGTGCCTCTGACCACCACCATTCATAATTCGAAACAAAAATTTAGACCACAACGTGCGGTGCAGCAGCCGCTCGAAAACGATCCGCCGACTGCAGCACCCTTGTGGGCAAGATCTCGCGAAACTCCTCCAAGCAGCGTATAGTTCAGGGTTGTTTGGTGTCCAGTGTGTGAACACGCAAACAGATAGTGAAAGAGAGTGTCTCTGACCACCACCATTCATAATTCGAAACAAAAATTTAGACCACAACGTGTGGTGCAGCAGCCACTCGAAAACGATCCGCCGACTGCAGCACCCTTGTGGGCAAGATCTCGCGAAACTCCTCCAAGCAGCGGATAGTTCAGGGTTGTTTGGCGTCCAGTGTGTGAACACGCAAACAGATAGTGAAAGAGAGTGCCTCTGACCACCACCATTCATAATTCGAAACAAAAATTTAGACCACAACGTGTGGTGCAGCAGCCACTCGAAAACGATCCGCCGACTGCAGCACCCTTGTGGGCAAGATCTCGCGAAACTCCTCCAAGCAGCGTATAGTTCAGGGTGT
>NW_893806.1:0-777 GCF_000209065.1 Trypanosoma cruzi | reverse complement strand
TTTTCAGTGCCGCTGTGGCGACCGCCGGTGCTGCGTGCTGAGGACGGGGCGGGGCGCGTGCGCCGCTCTCGGCGTGACCCACCGAGAGTGCGCCGCGTATATTTGAGCACCCTGCAGCGGTGTGGATGTATATATGCCATTGTCTTTGGTTGTGCGTGCTTGGCGTATCTTTCGCCGTTTGTTTTGCGCCTGGTTCTTCCGGGTGTGACCATCTTTTGTTTTGGCTGCCGTTGCGTGCTGGCCCCGTGCCGCCTGCCCGTGCATTCTCTGCGACGGCCGCGCGCTGATGTACATCTCCTACCGCCGCCCCGCCACTTGTGGGGGGAAGCGTCGGTGCGATTTTATTTTTATTTTTACTTTTTTTTTGGTTTGTGTTCGTTCGTACGTTTTCGGCGCTGACTGTGTGTGTGCGTGTGTGCTGGTGTCCCTGCGGCGTGGCGTGGCTGCTCAGCCGTGTCTCGATCCAACTCCCCCGCTGTCTCTGTGTGCGTGTGTGTGTATGCAGTGCATCTGCCCGTGTCTCTTCCTCCCATGCTGCGTGCTCTCGTTGTGCCCGCTCGGTGCCGGCCCGACAGGAGAGTTTACACCGCAAGCAACAAGCGAAGTCCACAAAGGCCCAAGTGACAATGATGCTGCGCCGCGTCCTCTGCGTGCTTTTCCTTGCCCTCTGCTGTGCGTGCGTGTGCGCCACGGCTCAGGAGGAGGGGCAGTATGATGTTGCTGTTGTTGAGGCTGGGGAGGGCCAGGATTCAAACTACAACCACCACCACCACAACA
>NW_893805.1:0-777 GCF_000209065.1 Trypanosoma cruzi | reverse complement strand
GGCTACACACAAAAATGAAAAAAGAAAAAAAAAGGAAAAAAAGAACCACACACAAAAAAGCACCCAACTACCATGTTGCTCCAGAAATTGTCCGCACATTTTGTCCGAAAATAAAATTAAAAGATATTTGAATGCCTTTCAACCGTCTGACCTCCGTGTGTCCGCACATCGTTTATATTTCATGCGGTCATCTGCGTGCTGCTGCTCCCCTCAGCCCTCCCATCGGCGTGCGAGTGCGGCCCGCAGAGCACAGTCACTCGTGTGTGTGTGGGGACTGAGAGAAGCACGCAGACATGACGGGAGTCGCGTCACTCCATCGGGAGAGTGAGCGCAGCAAAAAAAAAAAGAAATCATCGGAGGGGAGAGAAATACTCACGAGGCCGACACCGAAGGGTGCGACAGCGCAAAAAACACACACAGTGAGAAAGCCAAAGAGAGCAAGCAAAATTACTTTTTAAAAGCGGCAGGGTGTGTGTGTGTGTGGCGCTGCGGGTGTCTGCCAGCCCTGGCCGCAAACAAAACAAAACAGGAGGGAAGAAATGTGTGCTCCGCCCCTCAGGCCCTCGTCGCACGCCCACACGTCACGGCTCCCTCAGCGCGCCGTTCGTCGCGGCCCCTCCTCATGCGTGCAGCAGGCGAGGCGCACAGGGCCGTCGTCATGAGCGTGTCGGTGGGTGTGCGAGTGGAGCAGTTGGGCGGGAAACACACGGCACCCCTCACAGGAAGAGTGCAGAAGAAACAAAGAGGGAAGAGTAGAAAAGAAAAAAACCGTCCATA
>NW_893804.1:0-777 GCF_000209065.1 Trypanosoma cruzi | reverse complement strand
CCACTGCTTCTTCGGCGCGGCTTCTTGGGCGCGGCTTCTTCGGCGAGGCCTTCTTGGGCGGAACGGCAGCGTCAGACATGTTTTGCGTTCTTAAATTCCTTTCGTGCACTCTCAGCAGGATCTTCACCAAACACAAAGACAACACACAGGGAAGGGGCAGGAGGAGCAGTGAGCGGACAGCACGCGGCACGAGAAATCGCACCAAAACAACACGGTGAGAAGAATGGGCACAAAGGACAGACCACCACAAACACGCCCTTCAGGTTCTCTATAGTGCTTTTCCACAGCACCGTCGCGAATGCACACACGGAAGAAGGGCTGCTGCAGCCCCCAGCACTGGGGATGAGAAACAAAAACAAACAAAAATAAAAACAAAACAAGAGTTCTAGTAATGGAAAAACGGGCATGACGTCGTCTCCACCGGTGACAAGTTCATATCGTTATCTACCAGGTGCGCCAGCGACACGGATCGCGACAACGCACGGTTGAGCCAAAATAAATCCCTACTTCTTCGGCGCCTTCTTCACGGCTTTCTTGGGTGCCTTCTTTGCCGCATGCTTCTTGGCACTCTTGGTAACAGCCTTCTTGGCTGCTGCAGGCTTCTTCTTGGGGGCGGCCCTCTTCTTCGCAGCAGGCTTCTTCACGGCTGGTTTCCTAGCAGTCTTCTTGGCGGCAGTCCCCTTAGCCACTGCCTTCTTCGGCGCGGCCTTCTTCGACGAGGCCTTCTTGGGCGGAACGGCAGCGTCAGACATGTTTTGCGTCCCTTAAATTCCTTTC
>NW_893803.1:0-777 GCF_000209065.1 Trypanosoma cruzi | reverse complement strand
GGCGTGTGCGACGCCGACGTGCACTGCTTTGCAGCTGCGACGAGGGCGATGTCGGTGTCGTGCGGCTGCCGCTGTGCTGAGGGCGGGTACGGGCGCGACTGCCTGCCGGTGTACCTGCCGCACGTGGACGGATGCAACCGCACGCCCGGCATGCCGCTGCTGAGCCACACGGCGACGCTGACGGAGACGCGCAGCCTGACGCCGACATGGACGCCAACACCGCGCCTGAGCACGGCGCACTACAGTCTGACGCAGTACGGGCCGACGGAGACCCTGCAGGTGACGGAGACGGTGGCGCTGCCGCCTACGCGGACCCCGACGGCGTCGGTGAGCAGCACGCTGTTGTGGAGCGACGTGGCGTGCCCGACGCTTGCTGTGACGACGACGGCGGCTGGTGGGAGTCTGACGCAGAACGACATTCGCGGCGGTGGGAGCGCCGTCCCGACATGGCTGGTGGTGGCGCTGCCGCCGCCGTTTCGTTGGGCACGCGACCCGCGGCTCGGCACGCACCTGAGCTTTGTGCCGGTGTCGACGGCGCAGCCGAGCGGGTTTGGTGGTCCGTGGGGAGCGATGCTGAGCAACGCGACGTGGGTGCGCAACGCGACGAATCCGTCCACCGTCCTGGAGCTGGCTGTGCCCGTACACCGCGGTTACTTCATTGCTGCCGACGAGACGATAGTCATTCGCTGCGACGCTGTGGCGGTGTCCGGCGGCTGCAAGGGTGTGCTGCTTGGTCCTTCACGATCAGGTCGAACAGGCTGCCCGCCGCTGCCAGCG
>NW_893802.1:0-777 GCF_000209065.1 Trypanosoma cruzi | reverse complement strand
ATATATGACGACGAATCGATGTATTCACGCTGCGGCGACGGCCCCGTACGAGAGATATATGACGACGAATCGAGGTATCCACGCTGCGGCGGCGCACCCTAAACATGTCGCTTTCGTTTTCCAGGGGACAACGCAAATGTGCTCGATTGTTCGAAGATCGAACTTAACACCTTACGTGAAAATGGGTCGCGCGACCACATTTTTTTTAGCTCAGTGGCAAAACAAGCTCACAATTTCATCCGGGGTGCGGGTTCGAGCCCCGAAGAAGCCTAAGTTTTTTTCCTTTTTTTTTTGGAATTCTTGTTTCTTATTGCTTTTTAAACTTCTGGTTTGCAGGACGGTGTGCGAGTTCTGCAATCGCACTGATTCCATCAGTTTCGTGGTGTGTGCGGCTGCGGCTGCGGTGGTGGCCGCGTGAGAGTGAGTGAGAGAGCGCCATGCACCGCCCGCACACACACTCGTCTTTCACCCACTCTCTGTGTGTGTCCCCTTGCATGGACTCTCGCCCTCACCTCATCCCACGAAGCACACACATAATGTGCCCATTGTATATATTGCATGCACACCCATGCAGGCCCGTTGGTGCTCTCTTTTGCACGACACGCACCGCTGCCGTCCTGCCTGACTGCATGGGCGGAGCACCGTAACTGTTTCTGTTTTGTTTTTATTGCATTGAGTGGGCAACCTCTCTCTCTCTCCCTGTGTGTGTGTTTTGCTTTACGGGAGCAATGAGAGTGTGTGCGCTGGTCGTCCCACGCTTCGGCTTTTTGTTTGTTT
>NW_893801.1:0-777 GCF_000209065.1 Trypanosoma cruzi | reverse complement strand
TATCATCACACACACACACACGCAGCCGGGAATGGGTGCAGTCAACCACAAATCAAAAAGAAAAACAAACCAAAAAGCCGAAGCGTGGGACTACCAGCGCACACACACTTTCATTGCTCCCGTAAAGCAAAACACACACACAGGGAGAGAGAGAGAGGTCGCCCACTCAATGCAATGAAAACAAAACAGAAACAGTTACGGTGCTCCGCCCATGCAGCCAGGCAGGACGGCAGCGGTGCGTGTCGTGCAAAAGAGAGCACCAACGGGCCTGCATGGGTGTGCATGCATATATACAATGGGCACATTATTGTGTGTGCTTCGTGGGGTGAGGCGACGACGAGAGTCCATGCAAGGGGACACACACACAGAGAGAGAAGGAAGTGTGTGTATGCGGGCGGTGCATGGCTCTCTCACACTCACTCTCACGCGGCCACCACCGCAGCCGCAGCCGCACAAACCACGAAACAGATGGAATCAGTGCGATTGCAGAACTCGCACACCGTCCTGCAAACCAGAAGTTTAAAAAGCAATATGAAACAAGAATTCAAAAAAAAAAAAAATGGAAAAAACTTAGGCTTCTGCGGGAATCGAACCCGCGTCCCCGGATGACATTGTGAGCGTGTTTGCCACTGAGCTAAAAAAATGCGGTCGCGCGACCCCTTTTCACGTAAAGTATTAATTTCGATCTTCGAACAATCGAGCACATTTGCGTTGTCCCCTGGAAAACGAAAAAGACATGTTTAGGATGCGCAGCCGCAGCGTGGTTACTACTGTAAG
>NW_893800.1:0-777 GCF_000209065.1 Trypanosoma cruzi | reverse complement strand
TTTCGCGAGCTCTTGCCCACACGGGTGCTGCACTCGGCTGATCGTTTTCGAGCGGCTGCTGCATCACACGTTGTGGTCCAAATTTTTGTTTCCTATTGTGAATGGTGGGAGTCAGAGGCACTCTCTGTCAATATCTGTTTGCGTGTTCATACACTGGACACCAAACAACCCTGAACTATCCGCTGCTTGGAGGAATTTCGCGAGCTCTTGCCCACAAGGGTGCTGCACTAAGCTGATCGTTTTCGAGCGGCTGCTGCATCACACGTTGTGGTCCAAATTTTTGTTTCCGATTGTGAATGGTGGGGGTCAGAGACACTCTCTGTCAATATCTGTTTGCGTGTTCACACACTGGACACCAAACAACCCTGAACTATCCGCTGCTTGGAGGAATTTCGCGAGCTCTTGTCCACACGGGTGGTGCACTCGGCTGATCGTTTTCGAGCGGCTGCTGCATCACACGTTGTGGTCCAAATTTTTGTTTCCTATTGTGAATGGTGGGAGTCAGAGGCACTCTCTGTCAATATCTGTTTGCGTGTTCATACACTGGACACCAAACAACCCTGAACTATCCGCTGCTTGGAGGAATTTCGCGAGCTCTTGTCCACACGGGTGCTGCACTCGGCTGATCGTTTTCGAGCGGCTGCTGCATCACACGTTGTGGTCCAAATTTTTGTTTCCTATTGTGAATGGTGGGAGTCAGAGGCACTCTCTGTCAATATCTGTTTGCGTGTTCATACACTGGACACCAAACAACCCTGAACTATCCGCTGCTGGAGC
>NW_893799.1:0-777 GCF_000209065.1 Trypanosoma cruzi | reverse complement strand
AAAAAGGAAAAAAAGGAAAAGAAAATAATAAAAAAAGGAAAAAAAGAAAAGAAAAATGTCGTCCTCTATTACAGCTATACCCAAATAATAATAAAAAAGAAAAGTAAAAAAAATGAAAAGCCACACACAAAAAAAAATTTCACCTGGTTACTGTGTGGCCCAACAAACTGTCTGCATATTTTGTCCGAAAATAAAATTAAAAAGATATTTAAATGTCTTTCAACGTCTGACCCTCCATGTGTGTCCGCACATCGTTTATATTTCATGGGGCCATCTGCGTGTTGCTGCTCCCCTCAGCCCTCTCATCGGTGCGTGAGTGCGGCCCGCAGAGCACAGTCACTCGTGTGTGTGGGAACTGAGAGAAGCACGCAGACATGACGGGAGTCGCGTCTCTCCATCGGGAGAGTGAGCGCAGCAAAAAAAAAATCATCAGGGGGGAAAGAAATGCTCACGAGGCCGACCCCGAAGGGTGCGCCAGCGCAAGAAATAAACACGCAAAGCAAACAAAATCCTTTTTTTAAAGCGGCAGGGTGTGGCTGTGTGTGTGGCGCTGCGGGTGTCTGCCCGCCCTGGACGCAAACAAAACAAAACAAGAGGGAAAGAAATGTGTGCTCCGCCCCACAGGCCCTCGTCGCACGCCCACACGTCACGACTCCCTCAGCGCGCCGTTCGTCGCGGCCCCTCCTCATGCGTGCAGCAGGCGAGGCGCACAGGGCCGTCGTCATGAGCGTGTCGGTGGGTGTGCGAGTGGAGCAGTTGGGCGGGAAACACACGGCA
>NW_893798.1:0-777 GCF_000209065.1 Trypanosoma cruzi | reverse complement strand
TGTGGCGCACAGTTGCGGCGGCAGCAGCAGTGGTGAGAGGGAACCCCCTTTCTGCCCTCCACCAGGCATCCACCCTGTTCCCTTCTTTTTATTCCCTTACCGAACCAAATAATAATAATAATAATAATAATAATAATAATAATAATAATAATAATAATAATAATAATAATAATAATAATAATAATAATAATAATAATAATAATAATAATAATAATAGTGTGGGTGGAAAAGAACTTCCTGTTAGGAAAGCCTAGTGCATCACAGAATAGGAGAAAGCAGGGCACAAAAGAAAAAGAAAAAGAAAGAAGGAAGGAAGGTCCACGGCAAATGCAGCACCTCTAGTCAACCTGCTCCATGCTCGATGTGCCAGCAACGGGCTCAGCGGGAACGGCGGCAGCGGGCTCCGCTTCCTCATTGCCGTTGTCTTCGTCGTCCAGCGAGAGGCCAAGCTTGATCATGCGGTGGATGCGTTCGGCGTACGACGTGGGATCGTCCAGCGTGAAACCAGACGTCAGCAGCGCGGTGTCAAAGAGCAGGTACACAAGGTCCTTCACGGCCTTGTCGTTCTCGTCCGCCTCCACGCGGCGTTTGAGCTCCTTCACAATGGGGTGAGCCGGGTTGATCTCCATCGTCTTCTTGGACATCATGTACGCAGACATGCTCGAGTCGCGCAGCGCCTGGTTGCGCATGATCTGCTCCATGTGTGCGCTCCACCCGAACTCCGACGTCACAAGGATGCACGGCGACGTCGCCAGGAATCCGACACCACCACTTCTC
>NW_893797.1:0-777 GCF_000209065.1 Trypanosoma cruzi | reverse complement strand
ACGTGTGGTGCAGCAGCCGCTCGAAAACGATCCGCCGACTGCAGCACCCTTGTGGGCAAGAGCTCGCGAAACTCCTCCAAGAAGCGGATAATTCAGGGTTGTTTGGTGTCCAGTGTGTGCACACGCAAACATACATTGAAGGAGAGTGTCTCTGACTCCCGCCATTCATAATTCGAGACAAAAATTTAGACCACAACGTGTGGTGCAGCAGCCGCTCGAAAACGATCCGCCGACTGCAGCACCCTTGTGGGCAAGAGCTCGCGAAACTCCTCCAAGAAGCGGATAATTCAGGGTTGTTTGGTGTCCAGTGTGTGCACACGCAAACATACATTGAAAGAGAGTGTCTCTGACTCCCGCCATTCATAATTCAAGACAAAAATTTAGACAACAACGTGTGGTGCAGCAGCCGCTCGAAAACGATCCGCCGAGTGCAGCACCCTTGTGGGCAAGAGCTCGCGAAATTCCTCCAAGAAGCGGATAATTCAGGGTTGTTTGGTGTCCAGTGTGTGCACACGCAAACATACATTGAAAGAGAGTGCCTCTGACTCCCGCCATTCATAATTCGAAACAAAAATTTAGACCACAGCGTGTGGTGCAGCAGCCGCTCGAAAACGATCCGCCGACTGCAGCACCATTGTGGGCAAGAGCTCGCGAAACTCCTCCAAGCAGCGGATAATTCAGGTTTGTTTGGTGTCCAGTGTGTGCACACGCAAACATACATTTGAAAGAGAGTGTCTCTGACTCCCGCCATTCATAATTCAAGACAAAAATTTAGAC
>NW_893796.1:0-777 GCF_000209065.1 Trypanosoma cruzi | reverse complement strand
ACTGCCGCGATCCCGGAAAGGAGACGGAGCCCACGGTCTCCTTTTCCTGCTCCTCTTCCTGGGCCCCGCCTTGTTCCTCGGACTTTTGCTCCATGGACTCCTCCTGATTCGGTTCGTTTTCCTGTTCTTTTTGTTGTAGTAGTTGTAGCTGTTGTTGTCGTAGCAGCATGCGCTTCTTCTTTTCCATTCCATCGGCCGCGTGGCGCTCAAGTAACGCCTCATCTTCGTTCAGTTTTTGGGCAAAGGTGCGCAGAATACTCTCCACCACCATATTCATGCTTGCACTAAAGTCATCCAAATCCTCCTCCACGAGGTTCTCCGGAAGTTCGCAGCCTTCATGGCCCAAGTAAGCCCAGTATGCAAAAGCATTTTTCACCTCGGCTTCGTACTGCCGTGCACGTTCCTGTGTAATGTACGTCTCTGCCTCGAAATATTTACTTGGTTCAATTAACACCAATTGAGCTCGCAGGGTTTTTGCCAACTGCAATGAAGAATAATTGGGCCAGACAACCTCATTGAATTTTGAATGCATCTTCTCAAAGAGAGACACGACTTCGCTTGGCACAAGTGAGATGTCTGGGGGAAATCCACGTTGAAGCTGATCTGCCGTGAGGATGGATAACGGGTGAAGGTCCCTGATGTAGCAATTGTTGTACTGGGCCTTAATTTTTTTCTGCGTCAACGCAGCTCCAGGAGGTGGAAGGTAAATGTACTTCTTGATGTCATTCCACCGTTGAATGCTTTTCCCCTCGGAGGGCAATAAATGTAAACAAAGTC
>NW_893795.1:0-777 GCF_000209065.1 Trypanosoma cruzi | reverse complement strand
CCGTTACAACATATGACATATGGGGTTCAATACCTTTTTCTTTTGCAGAAAGCATCGCCATTGAATTACGAGGAATAAGACGAGCAGCTAAAACTTTTTTTGAATTTGTTAGATCTCTCAGAAATCGAAACAATTCAGTTTCCGTAAATTTCTGTCTCAAAAATTTCCAATCAATTGCAAAAGTAATTCCACCAGTTAATTGCGAAAGAGCAGAACCAAAAGTTACACCAGAAATATTATCGTATCCACCATAAAGCTTAGCAAATGCCTTTTCCACCAAGCAACCCCAGTAATCATCAGAATCTCTACCGTGATGAATCCCAGCAGGTTCACCGTTTAAAAAGGGAATTTGGTCATCCACAATAACAGTAACTAAAGAAGATCTTATGCAAAAACAAAACGCAAAAAGTCCCAAATTTGGAAGTCGTCTTACACAGAGTTGCTTGCTAAGATGATGAAATTGTTGCACCACATTAAGAGCTGCGCAAAAATTCTTTGTATCATTGTACCTAGAATGATATAGGGGCTTTTCTCCCACACAACAACATTCGCGTTTCTTTGCTTCAGTCAGAAGACTACTTACCCTAATCCACGTTACATTAGGATTTTTCAAGGCTTCTTCAGGTGGAAATTCCTTATCTGTAAAGAGAACACCTCCTTCCATAACAGAGCGTGCAATTCCCCAAAGGGAATCATTCTGCATTGATTTTAATACTGGTTTCTTCGGTTCGGTTTCATTTTCTTCAGTCCAGGACTCGACTCGCCAGCGCCATGATC
>NW_893794.1:0-777 GCF_000209065.1 Trypanosoma cruzi | reverse complement strand
GGGCGCTGGCAGCGGCGGGCAGCGTGTCAGACCTGATCGTGAAGGACCCAAGCAGCACACCCTTGCAGCCGCCGGACACAGCCACAGCGTCGCAGCGAATAACTATCGTCTCGTCGGCAACAATAAAGTAACCGCGGTGCACGGGCACAGCCAGCTCCAGGACAGTGGACGGATTCGTCGCGTTGCGCTTCCACGTCGCGTTGCTCAGCATCGCTCCCCACGGACCGCCAAACCCGCGAGGCTGCGCCGTCGGCACAGGCACGAAGCTCAGGTGCGTGCCGAGCTGCAGGTCGCGTGCCCATCGAAACGGCGGCGGCAGCGCCACCATCAGCCATGTCGGGACGGCGCTCCCACCGCCGCGGATGTCGCTCTGCGTCAGGCCTCCACCAGCCGCCGTCGTCGTCACAGCGAGCGTCTGGCACGCCACCTCGCTCCACCACAGCGTGCCGCTCACCGACGCCGTCGGGGTCCGCGTGGGCAGCAGCGCCACCGTCTCCGTCACCTGCAGCGTCTCCGTCGGCCCGTACTGCGTCGGACTGTAGTGCTCGGAGCTCTGGCTCGGCGTCCGCGTTGGTGTCGGGTTGCGCGTCTCCGTGTGGCTCAGCAGCGGCACGCCGGGCGTGCGGTTGCATCCGTCCACGTGCGGCAGGTACACCGGCAGGCAGTCGTGCCCGTACCCGCCCTCAGCACAGCGGCAGCCGCACGACCTCGACATCGTCCTCGTCGCAGCAGCAAAGCAGCTCACGTCGGCGTCGCACACGCCACACGCCACGGGGG
>NW_893793.1:0-777 GCF_000209065.1 Trypanosoma cruzi | reverse complement strand
CCTTCCACGGGGGCTTCATCCGGCCCCTCAGCGCCGACTCATCCGTCGCCCCTTACCCACAGGCTGCGCACACAGCAGCAGGGGGTCGTCGCAGGTACCGGGCGGTGGCGCCCAAAAGTCAAGGGAAGGTCGTGGTGACTGCCGGGAGCCCCGTGCGTTCGGACCCCAGGCGCTGCACCCAAGGCACCAAAGTAAAGCAACGTCTAGTTTTTTCCGTTTCTCTCCCGTCCTCCGCTTCCTTTTCCCCGTGTTCATCTTTTTATTCTATGTTGCGTCTGCCCGTCCCGCACAGCACTCTCAATTCCCAGCAACGCGCTTGCCAGAGGCATCAGGACAGTTTTTAGGCGCTCCTTCCGCCATGCATCTTCCAGTGGCGTCTACGCCCTACCTCTCCCTCTAAGAGCAGAAAGATGGCAAGAAAAAGAAAAAAGCATAACTCACGTTGGCCGCGTCGTCCCAATTCCCACCAAAATAGGCATTCATGCCGCAACGGATGGAGATTCAAAGATGGCTTCTCATTGCCCACACATCGTTAATCCCCTTAAAAAAGAAGTGGAGGCACCAAGGGCGTCTTTTTCCTGCTTCCCACGCGGCACGGTTGACAGGGCCTGGGTGGGGGAGATGAGCGGGCGGTTAAAACACACATTTTGCCGCAAACCACAAATAGTAATAAAATTTAAACACTGGTAAAATATTATTGGAACACTTCGACCAGACACATTTCTTGCGCCACAACGTTAGTGTCGGAGTATGCGCATGGCGGGGCCTTGTCGCCAC
>NW_893792.1:0-777 GCF_000209065.1 Trypanosoma cruzi | reverse complement strand
AGGGAAATGGCTAAGGGGGCGGTACTATCAGATGTACAAAAGGATCCTCGTGCGTGGATGCTAGTTTTAGACGTTGCGTTTTGCGAGTTGCCAGAAACACCAGGGCGAGTTATCGAGCTGTATAATAAATCTTCTGCGTACTCAGTGGAGAGTGCGTGTTATTTGGCTGGTCGACTTTGGCATAGTGGCCGCACGCATCAGGCGTTTCGTGAGTTTGAGCGGGGTCTAGTGGCTTTCAAAGACGCTCATTTGGCAATGTTGTACGCTTTGCAGCAATACTTGAGCTGTTTATGCCTTTCTTTTGGGAAGCAGTTGCCGCTTCACCGCCTCCGTGAGCTTACACGGCTGGGTTTTGAAGTGGTTCCGTTCACTCTGCGTTCATGTCCGGTGGCCTCGGTGGAGTTTCTTCTCAATTGCGCTGCTCTGGAGTCTCGTTTAGGACTTTCGGGCACCGCCGTGAAGGTTGCTCAAGACTGCCTGGATGTGGCACAAGGAAATTATGGCAATGCAGAGAATTTTTTGCTTTGTCTTGTAGATACCGTTCTGGACGTCACCCTCACATTGCAGGGGAGTCAAATGCTCCGTGAGTACTGTGCCAAGCTTCTGGAACGGCCTCATCTGAGCTCTTCATTTATTCAGCGGGTGGCGCTCTGGTGGGCAGCCGTGGAGAAACGCACGGGCAACTTGGAAAGGGCTCACATGGTAATGGAGGCATGCTGCAAATCCCAGGACCCCAACAGTGTCCACGGTTGCGTCTTCTGGACGCTATGGGAATCT
>NW_893791.1:0-777 GCF_000209065.1 Trypanosoma cruzi | reverse complement strand
CTCCAAGCAGCGGATAATTCAGGGTTGTTTGGTGTCCAGTGTGTGAACACGCAAACATACATTGAAAGAGAGTGCCTCTGACTCCCGCCATTCATAATTCGAAACAAAAATTTAGACCACAGCGTGTGGTGCAGCAGCCACTCGAAAACGATCCGCCGAGTGCAGCACCCTTGTGGGCAGGAGCTCGCGAAATTCCTCCAAGCAGCGGATAGTTCAGGGTTGTTTGGTGTCCAGTGTGTGAACACGCAAACATACATTGAAAGAGAGTGCCTCTGACTCCCGCCATTCATAATTCGAAACAAAAACATAGACCACAACGTGTGGTGCAGCAGCCGCTCGAAAACGATCCGCCGAGTGCAGCACCCTTGTGGGCAGGAGCTCGCGAAATTCCTCCAAGCAGCGGATAGTTCAGGGTTGTTTGGTGTCCAGTGTGTGCACACGCAAACATACATTGAAAGAGAGTGCCTCTGACTCCCGCCATTCATAATTCAAAACAAAAATTTAGACCACAGCGTGTGGTGCAGCAGCCACTCGAAAACGATCCGCCGAGTGCAGCACCATTGTGGGCAGGAGCTCGCGAAATTCCTCCAAGCAGCGGATAGTTCAGGGTTGTTTGGTGTCCAGTGTGTGAACACGCAAACATACATTGAAAGAGAGTGTCTCTGACTCCCGCCATTCATAATTCAAAACAAAAATTAGACCACAGCGTGTGGTGCAGCAGCCGCTCGAAAACGATCCGCCGAGTGCAGCACCATTGTGGGCAGGAGCTCGCGAAAT
>NW_893790.1:0-777 GCF_000209065.1 Trypanosoma cruzi | reverse complement strand
GGGTGCGCCGCCGCAGCGTGTTTACTACGATAAGTTCGTCATATATCTCTCGTACGGGGCCGCAGCCGCAGCGTGGTTACTACGATTCGTCGTGTTGTATCCAACGTCCGGGGCAGCCGCTGCAACTTGGATAATTCGACACGTCGTCCTGTATCCAACGTCCGGGGCCACCGCCCTACCATTTTTTATTTCTTGCAGCGGCCAACCCCGGCAGTAAGGACAAAAAAAAGAATCGCGTTTTCTTTAATGTTTTTCCTGTTTGGGGGCGGGGATCTTTGTTTTCTATGATTGCCTCTTTTTTTTTGTCTGTTCCAGGTTGGTTTTGAGGACGCTTGATGTGCCTGCTGGGTGATCGCCGGCTTTTTTATTGGTGATTGCGTATTTTTGGCTTACCGGTGTGCCGCTCAGCGCCATTTTGTTTTACTTCTTTTCCGCTTATTGGGGCGTGTTGTTATTCGTCACGCGTCAGCACACACCGAGCAACATGTCAAAAAAAAACAAAATGCAGGCTTTTCCCCCCTCGCGAGGGCCTCCGCAGCCACAATCCTGTGCGTGCGTGCATTCTCAGCGTTTTAAACACGGCATGTGTGTGTGCATGTGCTTGTGTGTTTGGCAGCGCCTATACTTGCGGAGCAGCTGTGCGCCACAAGAGAGTCTGAAGAAAGCAACGGCAGAGAGAGGCAGATAGCACACACGCAAATTACTCATATCATCACACACACACACACACACACGCAGCCGCGGAATGGGTGCACTCAACCACAAAATCCAAAAAGG
>NW_893789.1:0-777 GCF_000209065.1 Trypanosoma cruzi | reverse complement strand
GAGGAGAAGGCGAAGGTGCTGCTGCGTGGCACGGAAGGCACCAGCACCGTGCGCAACGAGAGGGGCATGATCAGTGCTGTGGAGGAGAAGGCGAAGGTGCTGCTGCGTGGCACGGAAGGCACCAGCACCGTGCGCAATGAGAGGGGCATGATTAGTGCCGTGGAGGAGAAGGCGAAGGTGCTGCTGCGTGGCACGGAAGGCACCAGCACCGTGCGCAACGAGAGGGGCATGATTAGTGCCGTGGAGGAGAAGGCGAAGGTGCTCCTGCGTGGCACGGAAGGCACCAGCACCGTGCGCAACGAGAGGGGCATGATCAGTGCCGTGGAGGAGAAGGCGAAGGTGCTGCTGCGTGGCACGGAAGGCACCAGCACCGTGCGCAATGAGAGGGGCATGATTAGTGCCGTGGAGGAGAAGGCGAAGGTGCTGCTGCGTGGCACGGAAGGCACCAGCACCGTGCGCAATGAGAGGGGCATGATTAGTGCTGTGGAGGAGAAGGCGAAGGTGCTCCTGCGTGGCACGGAAGGCACCAGCACCGTGCGCAACGAGAGGGGCATGATCAGTGCCGTGGAGGAGAAGGCGAAGGTGCTGCTGCGTGGCACGGAAGGCACCAGCACCGTGCGCAATGAGAGGGGCATGATTAGTGCTGTGGAGGAGAAGGCGAAGGTGCTCCTGCGTGGCACGGAAGGCACCAGCACCGTGCGCAACGAGAGGGGCATGATCAGTGCTGTGGAGGAGAAGGCGAAGGTGCTGCTGCGTGGCACGGAAGGCACCAGCACC
>NW_893788.1:0-777 GCF_000209065.1 Trypanosoma cruzi | reverse complement strand
AAGGAAGATCGAGAGCGCTGAAGATCATAGAGAAAAAGCGGAGAAGAGGAAGAATACTTTTTTCATTTTTGATTTTGTTGAGTGTCCATCAAACATGTCAGGCAGACCGATGACGGCACTGGGGACGCTGATGTCGGCGCCCAGTGATCGGGTGAAGATGGTGGACATGCACCCAAAGGAGCCGTTATTTCTTTGTTCGTTGTACTCTGGCGTGATCAACTTGTGGAATATTGAGACCCAAGTGATGCTCAAGTCATTTGATACAGGCACGGGGCTTCCGGTGCGATGCGTGCGGTTTATTCCCCGGCTTCAGTCATTTGTCTGCGGCACGGATGACATGATGATTCGCGTCTTTAACTACAACACGATGGAGAAGACGAAGACCTTTCAGGCACACGATGATTATATCCGAGGCATTGCTGTGCATGAGCAGCTGCCTATTATTTTAACTTGCTCTGATGACATGACGGTCCGGCAGTGGGACTGGAGCAAAAACTGGGCTCACGTAAACACACACGAAGGTCACTTACATTACGTCATGGGCGTCGTGTTCAATCCGAAGGACCCTTCCACCTTCGCCACAGCCTCGCTAGACTGCACCGTAAAAGTGTGGAGCATCAACAGCCCGGTGCCAAATTTCCAACTTGAGGGACATGAAGATGGCGTGAACTGCGTTGACTATTACCCTGGCGGTGATAAGCCCTACCTGCTTAGCGGTGCCGATGATCAGACTGTGCGTTTGTGGGATTATCAGACAAAAGCCTGCCTACTAGTTTT
>NW_893787.1:0-777 GCF_000209065.1 Trypanosoma cruzi | reverse complement strand
CTCTGACTCCCACCATTCATAATCGGAAACAAAAATTTAGACCACAACGTGTGATGCAGCGGCCGCTCGAAAACGATCAGCCGAGTGCAGCACCCTTGTGGGCAAGAGCTCGCGAAATTCCTCCAAGCAGCGGATAGTTCAGGGTTGTTTGGTGTCCAGTGTGTGAACATGCAAACAGATAGTGACAGAGAGTGCCTCTGACTCCCACCATTCACAATCGGAAACAAAAATTTAGACCACAACGTGTGATGCAGCGGCCGCTCGAAAACGATCAGCCGAGTGCAGCACCCTTGTGGGCAAGAGCTCGCGAAATTCCTCCAAGCAGCGGATAGTTCAGGGTTGTTTGGTGTCCAGTGTGTGAACACGCAAACAGATATTGAAAGAGAGTGCCTCTGACTCCCACCATTCATAATCGGAAACAAAAATTTAGACCACAACGTGTGATGCAGCGGCCGCTCGAAAACGATCAGCCGAGTGCAACACCCTTGTGGGCAAGAGCTCGCGAAATTCCTCCAAGCAGCGTTTCCTTCAGGGTTGTTTGGTGTCCAGTGTGTGAACACGCAAACAGATATTGAAAGAGAGTGCCTCTGACTCCCACCATTCATAATCGGAAACAAAAATTTAGACCACAACGTGTGATGCAGCGGCCGCTCGAAAACGATCAGCCGAGTGCAGCACCCTTGTGGGCAAGAGCTCGCGAAATTCCTCCAAGCAGCGGATAGTTCATGGTTGTTTGGTGTCCAGTGTGTGAACACGCAAACAGATATTGAAAGAGAG
>NW_893786.1:0-777 GCF_000209065.1 Trypanosoma cruzi | reverse complement strand
AATAACTCACGCACACGGACACACGGAACAGCAGCAGAAGAACGGTGCACCGGGAACACACAGCGACTGCCACCACCACCAGCAGCAGGAGCCACGGCGGGTGTGTCGTTATTCGTCACGCATCAGCACACACCGAGCAACATGTCAAAAAAAAACAAAATGCAGGCTTTTTCCCCCCTCGCGAGGGCCTCCGCAGCCACAATCCTGTGCGTGCGTGCATTCTCAGCGTTTTAAACACGGCATGTGTGTGTGCATGTGCTTGTGTGTTTGGCAGCGCCTATACTTGCGGAGCAGCTGTGCGCCACAAGAGAGTCTGAAGAAAGCAACGGCAGAGAGAGGCAGATAGCACACATGCAAATTACTCATATCATCACACACACACACACGCAGCCGCGGAATGGGTGCACTCAACCACAAAATCAAAAAGGAAAACAAAACAAAAAGCCGAAGCGTGGGACGACCAGCGCACACACACTCTCATTGCTCCCGTAAAGCAAAACACACACACAGAGGGAGAGAGAGAGAGGTCGCCCACTCAATGCAATAAAAACAAAACAGAAACAGTTACGGTGCTCCGTCCATGCAGCCAGGCAGGACGGCAGCGGTGCGTGTCGTGCAAAAGAGAGCACCAACGGGCCTGCATGGGTGTGCATGCATATATACAATGGGCACATTATTGTGTGTGCCTCGTGGGGTGAGGTGAGGGCGAGAGTCCATGCAAGGGGACACACACAGAGAGAGAGAAGGAAGAGTGTGTGTGCGGGCGGTGCATGGCTC
>NW_893785.1:0-777 GCF_000209065.1 Trypanosoma cruzi | reverse complement strand
TGTGACGAGGCGGTGAGGGCGGCACAGGCGGACGGTGGTGCGGGGTGTGCTGATAGAGCCTTATGGCGAGTGACGCGCTTGCGCGGCACACGAGTGCACTGCGGCTCCGCCCTCACTTTGTCCATTGCCTTCAATCGTGGGTGCCGGCGAATTCCGGCAGGCGATCCGCGAAGGATTTCTTCATGGCGGCTATGGGGTCAGAAGCGAGGGAAGGAGAGAGGGGAGCCACGCGCTGGGGAAAGAGGGTGCGGGCTGCTGCGGCCGCACCTCGTTGTCGTCACTTCAGTTTGTTGTCGTGACAGTGCTGTCATATTTTGTTTTTTCTTCACAGAAGTTTTGGATTGTGCGTTCTTTTTGATTGCTGGGAGGAGAGGGTGCGTGCGTGCTGTGCATTTGCGAGAGTCTTGTGGGAGGACCGTGATTCGCGGCGGTGTGGCGGATGTGGCGGTGTGTGCGGGAGTGGCTCCGCGGCGAAGGGCGGAGAGCGAGGTGCCCCAGTTTGTTCTGGGGACTGCGGTGCATGGACTCACCGTTGGGCTCGTGGGACCCTTGCGCGACATTCACATGCGTGCGCTGGCACGACAGTGCCGGTGAGGGAAGCCTGAGGAGCTGCGTGCTCTCTCCGCGATGTACGTGGGCTGCAGGGCGGCTGGCAGATGCGGCTGAGCGGGGCATCCGATGTCATTTGCCTGGCCGACAACGAAATGTGACTCCGCTTATGGAAAAATGCAGGGATTATGATTTGTCCCTTGCATTGCATTCTTTTTCCCGTGGAGA
>NW_893784.1:0-777 GCF_000209065.1 Trypanosoma cruzi | reverse complement strand
TCTAAATTTTTGTTTCGAATTATGAATGGTGGTGGTCAGAGACACTCTCTTTCACTGTCTGTTTGCGTGTTCACACACTGGACGCCAAACAACCCTGAACTATCCGCTGCTTGGAGGAATGTCACGAGATCTTGCCCACAAGGGTGCTGCAGTCGGATAATCGTTTTCGAGTGGCTGCTGCACCACACGCTGTGGTCTAAATTTTTGTTTCGAATTATGAATGGTGGGAGTCTGAGACACTCTCTTTCACTATCTGTTTGCGTGTTCACACACTGGACGCCAAACAACCCTGAACTATCCGCTGCTTGGAGGAATGTCACGAGATCTTGCCCACAAGGGTGCTGCACTCGGCGGATCGTTTTCGAGCGGCTGCTGCACCACACGCTGTGGTCTAAATTTTTGTTTCGAATTATGAATGGTGGTGGTCAGAGACACTCTCTTTCACTGTCTGTTTGCGTGTTCACACACTGAACGCCAAACAACCCGGAACTATCCGCTGCTTGGAGGAATGTCACGAGATCTTGCCCACAAGGGTGCTGCAGTCGGATAATCGTTTTCGAGTGGCTGCTGCACCACACGCTGTGGTCTAAATTTTTGTTTCGAATTATGAATGGTGGTGGTCTGAGACACTCTCTTTCAATGTCTGTTTGCGTGTTCACACACTGGACGCCAAACAACCCGGAACTATCCGCTGCTTGGAGGAATTTCGCGAGCTCCTGCCCACAACGGTGCTGCACTCGGCGGATCGTTTTCGAGCGGCTGCTGCACCACACGCTG
>NW_893783.1:0-777 GCF_000209065.1 Trypanosoma cruzi | reverse complement strand
GGCCCGCACGCCAGCCACCGTTGGGGAGCACGTCCATCCCCACCCGGCGGAGATGTGCAGGAGACCCCCAGGACGTCTGCGAGGGAGCTGCAGTGGGGGGCGTGGGATGCACCCCCGTTACGCAGCCACTCACGACGAATGCGGCGGCTCGACACTCCGCCGCGGTCGAGAAACAGTAATAACAAATGGAGCGAGCAGTAAACAAAACAAAACAAAACAAAACAAAAAAAAAAAGCAGGTGGGCAAATACACACAAAAAGAGGCCCAGCACCACGCATTCATTTCTCCAACAAAACAAATACAAACGTGTCTCATCAACGACGGAAGGCGACGTGGGCCCCTCGTGGAGGCCCCCGCCAGAGTACACCACTTACTTCCCTCCCACTTCCGCTTATTTCCACTCGCTCCTCATTTCTTCGTTCCTTCCTCGCCCAAGACAAAAGCATTCTTCCACACACAAAAAAAAAAAAAAACAAATAAAAACACAAACACAGAGAAGGGGGTGCATGCAGGTAATTATGGCGCCCGCTCCAAATCTTCCAAACCTGTTACAAAAAGAAATTATTGGACGCACTCAATAAAAACAAATAAAAGTAAAGGAAAAAGAAAGGAAAATAACATCATTAAAAAACACAGAGAGTTCATCCGCAAAGCTGCTTGGCACGGCGCTTCACCGAACCACGTGCATTTGTTGATCTCCGACGTCACATGAATGCTGTAAACGCGACCCATATGGCAGATTCAGAAACACAACGGCGAAAAACGTCAGGCTCCATG
>NW_893782.1:0-777 GCF_000209065.1 Trypanosoma cruzi | reverse complement strand
GAGCGCGACTCAAGCCCGCTGACCAACACATCGGCGCGCTGGCCAGCAGGCGGGTCGGACAGCCACCCAATAACGTACAGGCTCGCTCCGCCCACAAACGTGCAGTTCGCCAGCGTCACGTTGCGCACGCTCCCTGACATCGACTCCACGTCCACAACGACGTCCGCCGCAAAGGTCACACCAACGTAGCACACCACCGACGTCCCGAAAACGGCGCTCACCTCCACATCCACACTCACGTCACGCACGCACAAGTCGGCGCCGTCGGTGCTCGGTGGCTCGGGAACAGCAACGGGCAGGCACGCATCGCCGTGGCCGCCCTCCGCGCACGTGCAGGCGCAGCCATCACTCGAGACCGTCGTCGTGTACGCGGGGAAGCACGAAGCCGCGAGGGTGCATGGGTCGCTGCAGGTCAGGATTGTGGCATTGTACACGGACGGAATGCTGTAGTTCGCTTCCCCCCCGTCGTTCACAGTGTTGCACGCAGCCACAATCGCTCCGTTTGTAAGAACACTAGAAACTGCAGATATCAGTAGCGCTTTGGTCACTCCATTGTTGGACATAAATTGGTTGCCGGACACAGTCACCGTGGAGTCGCGGAGATTCACCGTGGGGTCAAAGAAAGTAAACGCATACGATGGGGATTCACGGCAGAGGTTGCCGCTCACCTGCAGCCACGAGCTGTAGTAGATGCAGGAAGAAAAGCCTGAATAAAACACAGTCGAGCTTCCCTGCATGTCATTGCCCTGAAACGCAACCGCTGACTGGGACTCCACG
>NW_893781.1:0-777 GCF_000209065.1 Trypanosoma cruzi | reverse complement strand
CCTTATGGGGGATGATAACCTTATGGGGGATGATAACCTTATGGGGGACGATAACCTTATGGGGGATGATAACCTTATGGGGGATGATAACCTTATGGGGGATGATAACCTTATGGGGGACGATAACCTTATGGGGGATGATAACCTTATGGGGGACGATAACCTTATGGGGGACGATAACCTTATGGGGGATGATAACCTTATGGGGGATGATAACCTTATGGGGGATGATAACCTTATGGGGGATGATAACCTTATGGGGGACGATAACCTTATGGGGGACGATAACCTTATGGGGGACGATAACCTTATGGGGGACGATAACCTTATGGGGGACGATAACCTTATGGGGGACGATAACCTTATGGGGGATGATAACCTTATGGGGGACGATAACCTTATGGGGGACGATAACCTTATGGGGGACGATAACCTTATGGGGGACGATAACCTTATGGGGGACGATAACCTTATGGGGGACGATAACCTTATGGGGGACGATAACCTTATGGGGGACGATAACCTTATGGGGGATGATAACCTTATGGGGGATGATAACCTTATGGGGGACGATAACCTTATGGGGGACGATAACCTTATGGGGGACGATAACCTTATGGGGGATGATAACCTTATGGGGGACGATAACCTTATGGGGGACGATAACCTTATGGGGGACGATAACCTTATGGGGGACGATAACCTTATGGGGGACGATAACCTTATGGGGGACGATAACATATATGGGGGACGATAACCTTATGGGGGATGATAACC
>NW_893780.1:0-777 GCF_000209065.1 Trypanosoma cruzi | reverse complement strand
GGCGATGCCTTTATTGTGCTCAATAACACTTCGTCTTGGATGAAGTCATTGGGGCTACTCCAAAAATACTTCATGTAGACGTTCTCATTGAATTCCTCAACGCCCCTGCCGTCAAAATAATTCCGAAGGAAGTCATTCAGCCTCATGTTGGTGATGCGTTCCTTTCCCTCCAGCAGCACTTTATCCAGCCGACTGTCAAGAGTCCACTGCGGTTGCCGCGTTTCCTCCACTCTTATGTGGGCCGCAGCGGGTTGTTCCGTGTCGCCATGGGACTCCTGCCTCGCTCTCGTCTGACGATCTCCCTGCGGCACAGCAGACGCTTGACTCTCGGCATTGTCATCCCCGTGCACTCTCTTGCGCTTTCCAGGCATTGTTTCTCCTTGTCTTCGCAGTTGGATTGAGTTAAAAGCTGAACACTAACCACCAATCAAAAAGAAAAAAAAAAGAAAATAGAATAAAGAGAGAAAGAGGAAAAAAAGGAAAATACGCACAGACATGACTGCGCAACCACAACAAGAGAGCTATCCACACAGTGTGACAGCACAAAGTGGCCTCCATCACGCAATAATAATAATAAATGTACATTTCAGCAAAAAATAGAGGCAAGCCAAAAAAGAGAAAAATGAACAGCGAGGCTGCCAGTGCAGTGAACAATCAATGGCTGTGCTGCGCATTGCAGAAGTGGCCCCGCATCCTTCCCTAATATCAACCATCACCGCATACTTACTAATTCCGCGTGTTACACGTCACATGGCAGCGTAATCAATCATACGGCTC
>NW_893779.1:0-777 GCF_000209065.1 Trypanosoma cruzi | reverse complement strand
CTTCAATTGAGTCTCTGGGCGCAGCAGCTTCATAGTGGTTCCATTTTGTGTCGGAATTACGTGGTGTCTTTCCCGTACTTGCAGTATCTTTTCCCTTCATCGCAGGGGAGTTCTTACTTGGTGCTGGCGCAGCAACCGGGAGAGTTGTTCCTCCTGGCATGCCTAATGGACCTGTTGCTTTTGTCGTATCATGATTCGTACTTACTTCCGTTGGTGGAGAGGGCGGTAAACCGTGTCCACTTGTCTGCTGTTCCTTCCTGGAAACGGTTTCTTCGTGCACCGTAATGGAATCACTCAGTGACTGATCCGTTTTGTTCTTCGCATCTTCCACCTGTTACGTTTCGTCCTTCAAACGTGTTCCGTCTCGCGTGCCAGACTCAGTGGATCAGTCATGCGTAAGTGTCGCACCTATTCCTTCAGGAAACAAAAGACGGTAGACTGGAGTTTTCATTATCGTTAGCTTTATTTTTGCCTGCATTCTTTGGGCCATCCTCAGTTTGTTTCCTTGGCACAGGAAGAAGCGGAGTGGGGCTTGCAACACCTTCTTCACCTGCTGTCACGCACACGGACGTGCAGCAGCAGCAGCACGAGAGCGCAAGGAACTGCACGGCGCACACCACACAAAGCCGCACCGTCACCATCGCAGTCATCATCACACGTAGTGGAGTCGCTGGAGTCAGTCAGCTGATCCGTGAGCCAGAAGGAAAAGGAATGGAACAAGAGGGAGAGGGACGGAGCACAGCGGATACAGCGAGAGAGAGAGAGCAGACAACATGA
>NW_893778.1:0-776 GCF_000209065.1 Trypanosoma cruzi | reverse complement strand
TAAGGGGCCGCAGCCGCAGCGTGAATACTTCGATTCGTCGTCATATATCTCTCGTACGGGGCCGTCGCCGCAGCGTGGATACATCGATTCGTTGTCATGTATCTCTCGTCCGGGGCAGCCGGTGCAACTTGGATAATTTGACACGTTGTCATGTATTTTTTGTCCGGGGCCACCGCCCTACTTTTTTTTTTTTCCTGCGGCGGCCAACCCCGGCAGTAAGGACAAAAAATAGGATCGCGTTTTTTTTTAATGCTTTTCCTGTTTGGGGGGGGGGATTTTTGTTTTTTATGACTCCCCCCCCCCCCCCCTTTTTTTGTCTATTCCAGGTTGGTTTTAGGAGGCTTGATGTGCCTGCTGGGTGATCGCCGGCTTTTTTATTGGTGATTGCGTATTTTTGGCTTACCGGTGTGCCGCTCAGTGCCATTTTGTTTTACTTCTTTTCTGCTTATTGGGGCGTGTTGTTATTCGTCACGCGTCAGCACACACCGAGCAACATGTCAAAAAAACAAAACGCAGGCTTCTTCGCCCCTCGCGAGGGCCTCCGCAGCCACAATCCTGTGCGTGCGTGCATTCTCAGCGTTTTAAACACGGCATGTGTGTGCATGTGCTTGTGTGTTTGGCAGCGCCTATAATTGCAGAGCAGCTGTGCGCCACAAGAGAGTCAGAAGAAAGCAACGGCAGAGAGAGGCAGATAGCACACACGCACAAATTACTCATATCATCACACACAAACACACACACGCAGCCCGCGGAATGGGTGCTCTCAACCACAAAAC
>NW_893777.1:0-776 GCF_000209065.1 Trypanosoma cruzi | reverse complement strand
AAACGATCAGCTGAGTGCAGCACCCGTGTGGGCAAGAGCTCGCGAAATTCCTCCAAGCAGCGGATAATTCAGGGTTGTTTGGTGTCCAGTGTGTGAACACGCAAACAGATAGTGACAGAGACTGCCTCTGACTCCCACCATTCACAATCGGAAACAAAAATTTGGACCACAACGTGTGATGCAGCAGCCGCTCGAAAATGATCAGCTGAGTGCAGCACCCGTGTGGGCAAGAGCTCGCGAAATTCCTCCAAGCAGCCGACAATTCAGGGTTGTTTGGTGTCCAGTGTGTGAACACGCAAACAGATATTGACAGAGACTGCCTCTGACTCCCACCATTCACAATCGGAAACAAAAATTTGGACCACAACGTGTGATGCAGCAGCCGCTCGAAAACGATCAGCCGAGTGCAGCACCCGTGTGGGCAAGAGCTCGCGAAATTCCTCCAAGCAGCGGATAATTCAGGGTTGTTTGGTGTCCAGTGTGTGAACACGCAAACAGATATTGACAGAGACTGCCTCTGACTCCCACCATTCACAATCGGAAACAAAAATTTGGACCACAACGTGTGATGCAGCAGCCGCTCGAAAACGATCAGCCGAGTGCAGCACCCGTGTGGGCAAGAGCTCGCGAAATTCCTCCAAGCAGCGGATAGTTCAGGGTTGTTTGGTGTCACAGTGTGTGAACACGCAAACAGATATTGACAGAGACTGCCTCTGACTCCCACCATTCACAATCGGAAACAAAAATTTGGACCACAACGTGTGATGCAGCGGCCG
>NW_893776.1:0-776 GCF_000209065.1 Trypanosoma cruzi | reverse complement strand
CTTTGGCTTTTTGTTTTGTTTTTCATTGTTTTGTGGTTGAGAGCACCCATTCCGCGGGCTGCGTGTGTGTGTTTGTGTGTGATGATATGAGTAATTTGTGCGTGTGTGCTATCTGCCTCTCTCTGCCGTTGCTTTCTTCTGACTCTCTTGTGGCGCACAGCTGCTCTGCAATTATAGGCGCTGCCAAACACACAAGCACATGCACACACATGCCGTGTTTAAAACGCTGAGAATGCACGCACGCACAGGATTGTGGCTGCGGAGGCCCTCGCGAGGGGCGAAGAAGCCTGCGTTTTGTTTTTTTGACATGTTGCTCGGTGTGTGCTGACGCGTGACGAATAACAACACGCCCCAATAAGCAGAAAAGAAGTAAAACAAAATGGCACTGAGCGGCACACCGGTAAGCCAAAAATACGCAATCACCAATAAAAAAGCCGGCGATCACCCAGCAGGCACATCAAGCCTCCTAAAACCAACCTGGAATAGACAAAAAAAGGGGGGGGGGGGGCAATCATAGAAAACAAAGATCCGCCCCCCCAAACAGGAAAAGCATTAAAAAAAAACGCGATCCTATTTTTTGTCCTTACTGCCGGGGTTGGCCGCCGCAGGGAATAAAAAAGAGTAGGGCGGTGGCCCCGGACGAGAGATACATGACGACGTGTCGAATTATCCAAGTTGCAGCGGCTGCCCCGGACGAGAGATACATGACGACGTGTCGAATATCCAAGTTGCGGCGGTCCGCCCCGAACGAGAGATACATGACAACGAATCGATGT
>NW_893775.1:0-776 GCF_000209065.1 Trypanosoma cruzi | reverse complement strand
GAGCGGCTGCTGCACCACACGCTGTGGTCTAAATTTTTGTTGTGAATTATGAATGGCGGGAGTCAGAGACACTCTCTTTCAATGTATGTTTGCGTGTGCACACACTGGACACCAAACAACCCTGAATTATCCGCTGCTTGGAGGAATTTCGCGAGCTCTTGCCCACAATGGTGCTGCACTCGGCGGATCGTTTTCGAGCGGCTGCTGCACCACACGCTGTGGTCTAAATTTTTGTTTTGAATTATGAATGGCGGGAGTCAGAGGCACTCTCTTTCAATGTATGTTTGCGTGTGCACACACTGGACACCAAACAACCCTGAACTATCCGCTGCTTGGAGGAATTTCGCGAGCTCTTGCCCACAATGGTGCTGCACTCGGCGGATCGTTTTCGAGCGGCTGCTGCACCACACGCTGTGGTCTAAATTTTTGTTTTGAATTATGAATGGCGGGAGTCAGAGGCACTCTCTTTCAATGTATGTTTGCGTGTTCACACACTGGACACCAAACAACCCTGAACTATCCGCTGCTTGGAGGAATTTCGCGAGCTCTTGCCCACAATGGTGCTGCACTCGGCGGATCGTTTTCGAGCGGCTGCTGCACCACACGCTGTGGTCTAAATTTTTGTTTCGAATTATGAATGGCGGGAGTCAGAGGCACTCTCTTTCAATGTATGTTTGCGTGTTCACACACTGGACACCAAACAACCCGGAACTATCCGCTGCTTGGAGGAATTTCGCGAGCTCCTGCCCACAAGGGTGCAGCACTCGGCGGATCGT
>NW_893774.1:0-776 GCF_000209065.1 Trypanosoma cruzi | reverse complement strand
CGCAACAAAAATTAGACCACAGCATGTGGTGCAGCAGCCGCTCGAAAACGATCCGCCGACTGCAGCACCACTGTGGGCAAGATCTCGCGAAATTCCTCCAAGCAGCGGATAATTCAGGGTTGTTTGGTGTCCGGAGTGTGAACACGCAAACAGACATTGAAAGAGAGTGTCTCTGACCACCACCATTCATAATTCGCAACAAAAATTTAGACCACAACGTGTGGTGCAGCAGCCGCTCGAAAACGATCCGCCGACTGCAGCACCACTGTGGGCAAGATCTCGCGAAGTTCCTCCAAGCAGCGGATAGTTCAGGGTTGTTTGGTGTCCGGAGTGTGAACACGCAAACAGACATTGAAAGAGAGTGTCTCTGACCACCACCATTCATAATTCGCAACAAAAATTTAGACCACAGCATGTGGTGCAGCAGCCGCTCGAAAACGATCCGCCGACTGCAGCACCACTGTGGGCAAGATCTCGCGAAGTTCCTCCAAGCAGCGGATAGTTCAGGGTTGTTTGGTGTCCAGTGTGTGAACACGCAAACAGACATTGAAAGAGAGTGTCTCTGACCACCACCATTCATAATTCGAAACAAAAATTTAGACCACAGCATGTGGTGCAGCAGCCGCTCGAAAACGATCCGCCGACTGCAGCACCACTGTGGGCAAGATCTCGCGAAATTCCTCCAAGCAGCGGATAGTTCAGGGTTGTTTGGTGTCCGGAGTGTGAACACGCAAACAGACATTGAAAGAGAGTGTCTCTGACCACCACCATTCATA
>NW_893773.1:0-776 GCF_000209065.1 Trypanosoma cruzi | reverse complement strand
TTTCCGATTGTGAATGGTGGGAGTCAGAGGCACTCTCTGTCAATATCTGTTTGCGTGTTCACACACTGGACACCAAACAACCCTGAACTATCCGCTGCTTGGAGGAATTTCGCGAGCTCTTGCCCACACGGGTGCTGCACTCGGCTGATCGTTTTCGAGCGGCTGCTGCATCACACGTTGTGGTCCAAATTTTTGTTTCCGATTGTGAATGGTGGGAGTCAGAGACACTCTCTGTCAATATCTGTTTGCGTGTTCACACACTGGACACCAAACAACCCTGAACTATCCGCTGCTTGGAGGAATTTTTCGCGAGCTCTTGCCCACACGGGTGCTGCACTCGGCTGATCGTTTTCGAGCGGCTGCTGCATCACACGTTGTGGTCCAAATTTTTGTTTCCGATTGTGAATGGTGGGAGTCAGAGGCACTCTCTGTCAATATCTGTTTGCGTGTTCACACACTGGACACCAAACAACCCTGAACTATCCGCTGCTTGGAGGAATTTCGCGAGCTCTTGCCCACACGGGTGCTGCACTCGGCTGATCGTTTTCGAGCGGCGGCTGCATCACACGTTGTGGTCCAAATTTTTGTTTCCGATTGTGAATGGTGGGAGTCAGAGGCACTCTCTGTCAATATCTGTTTGCGTGTTCACACACTGGACACCAAACAACCCTGAATTATCCGCTGCTTGGAGGAATTTCGCGAGCTCTTGCCCACACGGGTGCTGCACTCGGCTGATCGTTTTCGAGCGGCCGCTGCATCACACGTTGTGGTCCAAA
>NW_893772.1:0-776 GCF_000209065.1 Trypanosoma cruzi | reverse complement strand
TGTGTGAACACGCAAACAGACATTGAAAGAGAGTGCCTCTGACCACCACCATTCATAATTCGAAACAAAAATTTAGACCACAGCGTGTGGTGCAGCAGCCGCTCGAAAACGATTATCCGAGTGCAGCACCGTTGTGGGCAGGAGCTCGCGAAATTCCTCCAAGCAGCGGATAGTTCCGGGTTGTTTGGCGTTCAGTGTGTGAACACGCAAACAGACATTGAAAGAGAGTGCCTCTGACCACCACCATTCATAATTCGAAACAAAAATTTAGACCACAGCGTGTGGTGCAGCCGCCGCTCGAAAACGATCCGCCGAGTGCAGCACCCCTGTGGGCAAGATCTCGCGAAATTCCTCCAAGCAGCGGATAGTTCCGGGTTGTTTGGCGTCCAGTGTGTGAACACGCAAACAGACATTGAAAGAGAGTGTCTCTGACCACCACCATTCATAATTCGAAACAAAAATTTAGACCACAGCGTGCGGTGCAGCAGCCGCTCGAAAACGATCCGCCGAGTGCAGCACCCCTGTGGGCAGGAGCTCGCGAAATTCCTCCAAGCAGCGGATAGTTCCGGGTTGTTTGGCGTCCAGTGTGTGAACACGCAAACAGACATTGAAAGAGAGTGTCTCTGACCACCACCATTCATAATTCGAAACAAAAATTTAGACCACAACGTGTGGTGCAGCAGCCGCTCGAAAACGATCCGCCGAGTGCAGCACCCCTGTGGGCAGGATCTCGCGAAATTCCTCCAAGCAGCGGATAGTTCCGGGTTGTTTGCGTT
>NW_893771.1:0-776 GCF_000209065.1 Trypanosoma cruzi | reverse complement strand
TTTGCGTGTCTGCCACATGCATAGTTTGATTCAAGCGACGGTGGCGCCTCCACGCAATCAAACTCTTGTGTTGCCGCATTTGCGGCGCCAATGAGTTTTGGGCAGCCAAAGGACACACACACACACACGGCCGCAGCAAGAGGAACGGGGCGCATCCAATTCCACGGCGCAGTCCTCCACTTCTCTCCGCCCCGACGGAATATCACTGCGCCTCACAGCAGGTCGTGGTGGGTGGCGCCCACACTCACAAGTGAGGCACGGCGCACACCATCCGCTCCACTCCGAGTGCACTCAGCAGGCCGGCGCCCAGCCACCCTCGTGCCATCAATGCCATCGGTGCCTCTAGCAGAAAAGAAAGAGAAGAAATGGGGACATGCCAGAAGCACAACCAGCAGAGGGACACTCAACGGGACACGGAGACACAAAGTGACAGTGGACACGGCACAAACGGAAAAGAGACAGTAGTGATTTACCAAAGAAAAAAGAAAAGACAAAAAAGAAAGAATGAGAATCCCGCAGGGCTCCCGGAAAGCAAAAAAGAAAAAAGAAAAAAAAAAAGAAAAAAAAAAGAAAAAAAAGAAATGATTCGGCAGGAATTTCATGTGCCATGCGGCTCAAGACGATCGGGTGCGTGCATATATATTACCTGCACAAAAGAAAAATGAAATAATAATAACATCGCGTTCTTCCACTAACCCACACAACATTCTTCGCATTTCATGCGGCATCCGGCCTTTTCTTCCAATCCTCGTTCGTGCAGTCCGTGGGACGCACAG
>NW_893770.1:0-776 GCF_000209065.1 Trypanosoma cruzi | reverse complement strand
GCGCAGCCGCCCGCCCGCCGGCGACAGGCAAGCCACGGAAGAGCCGCGGGAGATGATGAAAATAGAAAAAAAAACGGTAGGAAAAAAGGCAAGAACAAATTTAAAAATGAAGCTCCGCAGGCCCTTTTCCGGATTTTGCCATGAAGCCTCCGGACGCCTCGCTTCCCCACATGTGGCGCGGAAACTGCGTCAGTAATTTTTCTTTTTTGCTGCGGCGCCCGCGCGCTCGGAGAGCCCACCCACCGCCCGCCCCGGCGCGGTGAAGAAGCGACTGGCGGCGCGCGGTGGCGGAAAAAAAAAAAAATAGTGGGAAGGGTACGGCACCCCGGGTTCCAGCGCCATCACTGATCGCCGTACTAACGAGGCCTGTGGCCGCTTAACTTCACAAATCGGACGGGATGTGGTGCACTCGGCCAAGTATGGTCGTACCCGGCGACGCGCCACGCGATGCGCAGCCGCCCGCCCGCCGGCGACAGGCAAGCCACGGAAGAGCCGCGGGAGATGATGAAAATAGAAAAAAAAACGGTAGGAAAAAAGGCAAGAACAAATTTAAAAATGAAGCTCCGCAGGCCCTTTTCCGGATTTTGCCATGAAGCCTCCGGACGCCTCGCTTCCCCACATGTGGCGCGGAAACTGCGTCAGTAATTTTTCTTTTTTGCTGCGGCGCCCGCGCGCTCGGAGAGCCCACCCACCGCCCGCCCCGGCGCGGTGAAAAAGCGACTGGCGGCGCGCGGTGGCGGAAAAAAAAAAAATAGTGGGAAGGGTACGGCCCCCGG
>NW_893769.1:0-776 GCF_000209065.1 Trypanosoma cruzi | reverse complement strand
TTGGCCACTGGGGATGAGGTTGTGGATGAGGAATTTGAGGCAAAGGAAGACGCGAAAGGCCAGCAGCGCGGATCCGCCAGGCCTCCGGAAGCGTCATCAAATACCGCCGAGGAAGATGAAAGGGGAGCCCAATGGGGGCGACAAGCAAAGAAAGAGAGGGAGGCGAGAAATTCTGTGGCATCCACCACCAACGTTAGTGGCGCGGTAAGTGCACCGGCGCAGGACTTCGGGACTAACCGCGGTAACGCCAACGTGAATAAAGAGAGGTCTATTGCGGAGGTGATGGCGTATACACGGATGGATCGAGAGGGGGCTGTCGCACTCCTGGAGGCGGCCGACTGGAGCGCCGACTTGGCCGTGTCAATCTTTCTTGGTGAGTGAGTTGACTTCCACCGTAATCCTCTCGCGCTCTCTGTTCTTCAAGAAAACGTCAAGCACGCAGGGAAAACGAGAAAAAAAAAAGGGGAATATATATTTATATAAGGAAAAGGAAGTGCAGGCCGGTAGGATGGTGAAGTATTTAAGTTTCTATATATATGCATGCGTGCGTGCGTGTGTTTTGTGCGTTTGTTGTTTTTAAAAAGAACATTTTTTTCGTTGCCTACAATTTCATTGTGTTTTCTTATCCTTTGTTCACACGAGACCACACACGATGTTTCTTGCGCCAGAAGCAGTAGCAGCAGTTTCTGTGGAGGGGAGTGGCGGCTCTTGCATGACTCATTTCTTTTCCTGTTTATTTTCTGCCATTTGCTGCGATGCTGTCGTTTTTTTTTTTT
>NW_893768.1:0-776 GCF_000209065.1 Trypanosoma cruzi | reverse complement strand
ACCCAATAGACTGCACGCCAGCAACATGTCAAAAAATAAATCGCAGGCTCCCGTCCTCCCTCCTCACGAGGGCCGCAGCAGCCAGAACCCTGTGCGTGCGTGCATTCTCAGCGTTTTAAACACGGCATGTGTGTGCATGTGCTTGTGTGTTTGGCAGCGCCTATACTTGCAGAGCAGCTGTGCGCCACAAGAGAGTCTGAAGAAAGCAACGGCAGAGAGAGGCGGATAGCACACACGCAAATTACTCATATCATCACACACACACACACACACGCAGCCGCGGAATAATGGGTGCACTCAACCACAACACAATCAAAAAGAAAAACAAAACAAAAAGCCGAAGCGTGGGACGACCAGCGCACACACACTCTCATTACTCCCGTAAAGCAAAACACACACACAGAGGGAGAGAGAGAGAGGTCGCCCACTCAATGCAATAAAAACAAAACAGAAACAGTTACGGTGCTCCGCCCATGCAGCCAGGCAGGACGGCAGCGGTGCGTGTCGTGCAAAAGAGAGCACCAACGGGCCTGCATGGGTGTGCATGCATATATGCAATGGGCACATTATGTGTGTGCTTCGTGGGGTGAGGTGAGGGCGAGAGTCCATGCAAGGGGACACACACACAGAGGGAGAGAGAGAAGGACGAGTGTGTGTGCGGGCGGTGCACGGCTCTCGCTCCCTCACTCTCACGCGGCCACCACCGCAGCAGCAGCTGCACACGCAACAACAACAAGAAGCAAAAGAGGGGAGGTGGTGTGGGAGACCGCGGTGCT
>NW_893767.1:0-776 GCF_000209065.1 Trypanosoma cruzi | reverse complement strand
TCCCCGGATGAATTGTGAGTGTGTTTGCCACTGAGCTAAAAAAATGCGGTCGCGCGACTCCTTTTCACGTAAAGTATTAATGTCGATCTTCGAACAATCGAGCACATTTGCGTTGTCCCCTGGAAAACGAAAAAGACATGTTTAGGATGCGCAGCCGCAGCGTGGTTACTACTGTAAGTCGTCATATATCTAACGCCCGAGGCCACCGCTGCAACTTGGATAATTCGACACGTCGTCCCGTATCTAACGTCCGGGGCAGCCGCTGCAACTTGGATAATTCGACACGTCGTCCCGTATCTAACGTCCGGGGCAGCCGCTGCAACTTGGATAATTCGACACGTCGTGCTGTATCTAGCGTCCGGGGCAGCCGCTGCAACTTGGATAATTCGACACGTCGTGCTGTATCTAACGTCCGGGGCCACCGCCCTACCATTTTTTATTTCTTGCGGCGGCCAACCCCGGCAGTAAGGACAAAAAAAAGAATCGCGTTTTCTTTAATGTTTTTCCTGTTTGGGGGCGGGGATCTTTGTTTTCTATGATTGCCTCTTTTTTTTTGTCTGTTCCAGGTTGGTTTTGAGGACGCTTGATGTGCCTGCTGGGTGATCGCCGGCTTTTTTATTGGTGATTGCGTATTTTTGGCTTACCGGTGTGCCGCTCAGCGCCATTTTGTTTTACTTCTTTTCTGCTTATTGGGGCGTGTTGGTATTCGTCACGCGTCAGCACACACCGAGCAACATGTCAAAAAAAAAATGCAGGTTTTTTCCCCCTCGCGAGGG
>NW_893766.1:0-776 GCF_000209065.1 Trypanosoma cruzi | reverse complement strand
GTCAGAGACACTCTCTGTCAATATCTGTTTGCGTGTTCACACACTGGACACCAAACACCCCTGAACTATCCGCTGCTTGGAGGAATTTCGCGAGCTCTTGCCCACAAGGGTGCTGCACTTGGCTGATCGTTTTCGAGCGGCTGCTGCATCACACGTTGTGGTCCAAGTTTTTGTTTCCAATTATGAATGGTGGGAGTCAGAGACACTCTCTGTCAATATCTGTTTGCGTGTTCACACACTGGACACCAAATAACCGTGAATTATCCGCTGCTTGGAGGAATTTCGCGAGCTCTTGCCCACACGGGTGCTGCACTCGGCTGATCGTTTTCGAGCGGCTGCTGCATCACACGTTGTGGTCCAAATTTTTGTTTCCGATTGTGAATGGTGGGAGTCAGAGACACTCTCTGTCAATATCTGTTTGCGTGTTCACATACTGGACACCAAATAACCGTGAACTATCCGCTGCTTGGAGGAATTTCGCGAGCTCTTGCCCACAAGGGTGCTGCACTCGGCTGATCGTTTTCGAGCGGCTGCTGCATCACACGTTGTGGTCCAAATATTTGTTTCCAATTATGAATGGTGGGAGTCAGAGACACTCTCTGTCAATATCTGTTTGCGTGTTCACACACTGGACACCAAATAACCGTGAACTATCCGCTGCTTGGAGGAATTTCGCGAGCTCTTGCCCACACGGGTGCTGCACTTGGCTGATCGTTTTCGAGCGGCTGCTGCATCACACGTTGTGGTTCAAATATTTGTTTCCAATTATGAATGGT
>NW_893765.1:0-776 GCF_000209065.1 Trypanosoma cruzi | reverse complement strand
TCGCGAGCTCTTGCCCACACGGGTGCTGCGCTCGGCTGATCGTTTTCGAGCGGCTGCTGCATCACACGTTGTGGTCCAAATTTTTGTTTCCAATTGTGAATGGTGGGAGCCAGAGGCACTCTCTGTCAATATCTGTTTGCGTGTTCACACACTGGACACCAAACAACCCTGAACTATCCGCTGCTTGGAGGAATTTCGCGAGCTCTTGCCCACACGGGTGCTGCACTCGGCTGATCGTTTTCGAGCGGCTGCTGCATCACACGTTGTGGTCCAAATTTTTGTTTCCAATTGTGAATGGTGGGAGCCAGAGGCACTCTCTGTCAATATCTGTTTGCGTGTTCACACACTGGACACCAAACAACCCTGAACTATCCGCTGCTTGGAGGAATTTCGCGAGCTCTTGTCCACACGGGTGCTGCGCTCGGCTGATCGTTTTCGAGCGGCCGCTGCATCACACGTTGTGGTCCAAATTTTTGTTTCCGATTGTGAATGGTGGGAGTCAGAGGCACTCTCTGTCAATATCTGTTTGCGTGTTCACACGCTGGACACCAAACAACCCTGAACTATCCGCTGCTTGGAGGAATTTCGCGAGCTCTTGCCCACACGGGTGCTGCGCTCGGCTGATCGTTTTCGAGCGGCCGCTGCATCACACGTTGTGGTCCAAATTTTTGATTCTGATTGTGAATGGTGGGAGCCAGAGGCACTCTCTGTCAATATCTGTTTGCGTGTTCACACGCTGGACACCAAACAACCCTGAACTATCCGCTGCTGGAGGA
>NW_893764.1:0-776 GCF_000209065.1 Trypanosoma cruzi | reverse complement strand
GCTGCTGGAGGAATTTCGCGAGATCTTGCCCACAGGGGTGCTGCACTCGGCTGATCGTTTCCGAGTGGCTGCTGCACCGCACGTTGTGGTCTAAATTTTTGTTTCGAATTATGAATGGTGGTGGTCAGAGACACTCTCTTTCAATGTCTGTTTGCGTGTTCACACACTGGACGCCAAACAACCCTGAACTATCCGCTGCTTGGAGGAATTTCGCGAGATCTTGCCCACAGGGGTGCTGCACTCGGCTGATCGTTTTCGAGTGGCTGCTGCACCGCACGTTGTGGTCTAAATTTTTGTTTCGAATTATGAATGGTGGTGGTCAGAGACACTCTCTTTCAATGTCTGTTTGCGTGTTCACACACTGGACGCCAAACAACCCTGAACTATCCGCTGCTTGGAGGAATTTCGCGAGATCTTGCCCACAGGGGTGCTGCACTCGGCGGATCGTTTTCGAGTGGCTGCTGCACCACACGCTGTGGTCTAAATTTTTGTTTCGAATTATGAATGGTGGTGGTCAGAGACACTCTCTTTCAATGTCTGTTTGCGTGTTCACACACTGGACGCCAAACAACCCTGAACTATCCGCTGCTTGGAGGAATTTCGCGAGATCTTGCCCACAGGGGTGCTGCACTCGGCTGATCGTTTTCGAGTGGCTGCTGCACCGCACGTTGTGGTCTAAATTTTTGTTTCGAATTATGAATGGTGGTGGTCAGAGACACTCTCTTTCAATGTCTGTTTGCGTGTTCACACACTGGACGCCAAACAACCCTGAACCA
>NW_893763.1:0-776 GCF_000209065.1 Trypanosoma cruzi | reverse complement strand
GTGCAGCAGCCGCTCGAAAACGATCCGCCGAGTGCAGCACCACTGTGGGCAAGATCTCGCGAAGTTCCTCCAAGCAGCGGATAATTCAGGGTTGTTTGGTGTCCGGAGTGTGAACACGCAAACAGACATTGAAAGAGAGTGTCTCTGACCACCACCATTCATAATTCGCAACAAAAATTTAGACCACAGCATGTGGTGCAGCAGCCGCTCGAAAAACGATCCGCCGAGTGCAGCACCACTGTGGGCAAGATCTCGCGAAATTCCTCCAAGCAGCGGATAATTCAGGGTTGTTTGGTGTCCGGAGTGTGAACACGCAAACAGACATTGAAAGAGAGTGTCTCTGACCACCACCATTCATAATTCGCAACAAAAATTTAGACCACAGCATGTGGTGCAGCAGCCGCTCGAAAACGATCCGCCGACTGCAGCACCACTGTGGGCAAGATCTCGCGAAATTCCTCCAAGCAGCGGATAGTTCAGGGTTGTTTGGTGTCCAGTGTGTGAACACGCAAACAGACATTGAAAGAGAGTGTCTCAGACTCCCACCATCCATAATTCGAAACAAAAATTTAGACCACAGCATGTGGTGCAGCAGCCGCTCGAAAACGATCCGCCGACTGCAGCACCACTGTGGGCAAGATCTCGCGAAGTTCCTCCAAGCAGCGGATAGTTCAGGGTTGTTTGGTGTCCAGTGTGTGAACACGCAAACAGACATTGAAAGAGAGTGTCTCTGACCACCACCATTCATAATTCGCAACAAAAATTTAGACAACAAC
>NW_893762.1:0-776 GCF_000209065.1 Trypanosoma cruzi | reverse complement strand
GCTGCAGGATAGCGAGCAACCACAAATACGTTGATGCTACCGGACGTTGTCACACCGCCGGAGCTAGCAGCATGGCATCCAGTTTCATCCTCACTTTGTGATGTCGTCAAGCGTCTGTGCCAGTTGCTGTCAGCTGAAGGCCTAATCCCGCTTTGTTTTGGTGAAGAAGGCGTCAGCTCACCATCAAAAGGCCATGCGACAGCAGTCTCACAGCGATTGCGTCATGGATTAGAAAATGGTGACGATGATAAACAGACGGATGAGCATGAGAGGTGCGTGGTGTGCTTTTCTCCCAAGGAAACGGTGCTCGTTCCATGTGGACATTATTGCCTATGCGATGCATGCGCAACAAATGTGACTCATTGCCCTCTGTGTCGTGGGTCGGTCAAGTTCCGTCAGCGTGTGTTTTCATGACAGTCAATGGGTCGTCTAGTTGAAGAGAGAGACAAGAGCCGAGACGCCACAAAGTACTGTCGGAAGTTATTCACGCAGTGAAACGATCCCAAATGGCAATGGCACACCAGTAAAAAAAGAGAAACATCCGCAGTGATATGTTGTCTTTGTCCGCTGAAGCCTTGACAATTGCAAAGGACTTCCCTGGATTTCTCTCAGGCTCCTTTGGTGTAACTTGGATTTTATTTTCCGCATTCATTCGAGGCAAAACAACAGTGGACCGCTAAGGCATCGTTTTCATTTTGGTTGATGCCAAGCATTTGTACCGCCCCAATCGCGTTGCCACCCGCAACCAGCGTCTCTGGGAGGTGGCGGGCTGGTGA
>NW_893761.1:0-776 GCF_000209065.1 Trypanosoma cruzi | reverse complement strand
CGTTGTGGGCAAGATCTCGCGAAATTCCTCCAAGCAGCGGATAGTTCCGGGTTGTTTGGCGTCCAGTGTGTGAACACGCAAACAGACATTGAAAGAGAGTGTCTCTGACCACCACCATTCATAATTGCGAAACAAAAATTTAGACCACAGCGTGAGGTGCAGCAGCCGCTCGAAAACGATTATCCGAGTGCAGCACCCATGTGGGCAAGATCTCGCGAAATTCCTCCAAGCAGCGGATAGTTCCGGGTTGTTTGGCGTCCAGTGTGTGAACACGCAAACAGACATTGAAAGAGAGTGCCTCTGACCACCACCATTCATAATTCGAAACAAAAATTTAGACCACAACGTGCGGTGCAGCAGCCGCTCGAAAACGATCCGCCGACTGCAGCACCCATGTGGGCAAGATCTCGCGAAACTCCTCCAAGCAGCGGATAGTTCCGGGTTGTTTGGCGTCCAGTGTGTGAACACGCAAACAGACATTGAAAGAGAGTGCCTCTGACCACCACCATTCATAATTCGAAACAAAAATTTAGACCACAACGTGCGGTGCAGCAGCCACTCGAAAACGATCCGCCGAGTGCAGCACCCCTGTGGGCAAGATCTCGCGAAATTCCTCCAAGCAGCGGATAGTTCCGGGTTGTTTGGCGTCCAGTGTGTGAACACGCAAACAGACATTGAAAGAGAGTGCCTCTGACCACCACCATTCATAATTCGAAACAAAAATTTTAGACACAACGTGCGGTGCAGCAGCCGCTCGAAAACGATCCGGCGAGTGC
>NW_893759.1:0-776 GCF_000209065.1 Trypanosoma cruzi | reverse complement strand
TTTATTTTCATTACTATTGTATTTGGTTTTCTATGAATGAATGTCCACGTGCATTTGATTATTGGCCTTGTTGTCTTGTTTTGGTTTTGTTTTTCCCCCATTTATTTTATTTTTATTTTTACTTGTGGGCTTATTTGTGAAATTGGCTGGGGATTGTATGAGAAAGTGGTTCTGCTAGCATTCTTTTGTGATATAAGTATATCAATGGAGAGAGAGAGAGACATGTTTATATGCCTGCTGTCAATGTTTTCCATCCTGTTGTTCTTTAACGTGTTGCACTCCTCCTTCCTCCCCCCTGTTCTTTTTCTTCTCCATTTTTGTGTGGTTGTAGTCGCATACGCCATACAAGCGGTATTATTGTTATTATTGACAGTAGTAGTAGTATTTTAATCCCTTTTGTTATTTACACCCGAGAAGTGTGCGTTTGATTTCCCGACAACCCAGTCATCATCATCATCCGCAGCAGCAGCAGCAGCCTTATCCAGAGTAATAAGCCGTGTGTCCCCATGCTCGCCAGTGTACTTCGCCGTGGCGGCCATGAAGCGTCGTCCAGCGCGTCCCATCACATCATTGCGCCCGTTGCCGCCCTTGAACGTGCTGCGCCGTACACACGCTTCAACACTCTCCGGATGCATGCCCATCGCGAGGGCAACTTTCGTGCGCGGCCTGCCGGTTGGCGCGCGTGGAGGGACCCACATTGCAGGACCCGTATGCGCCCTTCGTGATGCAGTCGCCCACCCGCCACGTGGACCGGGCGGCTTCGGGCATGTGGTTTG
>NW_893758.1:0-776 GCF_000209065.1 Trypanosoma cruzi | reverse complement strand
CTTCGGCTTTTTGTTTTGTTTCTCTTTTTGATTTTGTGGTGGAGTGCACCCATTCCGCGGCTGCGTGTGTGTGTGTGTGATGATATGAGTAATTTGCGTGTGTGCTTATCTGCCTCTCTCTGCCGTTGCTTTCTTCAGACTCTCTTGTGGCGCACAGCTGCTCTGCAAGTATAGGCGCTGACAAACACACACACACATGCACACACATGCCGTGCTTAAAACGCTGAGAATGCACGCACGCACAGGATTGTGGCTGCCGAGGCCCTCGCGAGGGGGAAAAAACCTGCATTTTTTTTTTTTTGACATGTTGCTCGGTGTGTGCTGACGCGTGACGAATAACAACACGCCCCAATAAGCAGAAAAGAAGTAAAACAAAATGGCGCTGAGCGGCACACCGGTAAGCCAAAAATACGCAATCACCAATAAAAAAGCCGGCGATCACCCAGCAGGCACATCAAGCCTCCTAAAAACCAACCTGGAACAGACAAAAAAAAGAGACAATCATAGAAAACAAAGATCCCCGCCCCCAAACAGGAAAAACATTAAAGAAAACGCGATTCTTTTTTTTGTCCTTACTGCCGGGGTTGGCCGCCGCAAGAAATAAAAAATGGTAGGGCGGTGGCCCCGGACGCTAGATACAGGACGACGTGTCGAATTATCCAAGTTGCAGCGGCTGCCCCGGACGTTAGATACGGGACGACGTGTCGAATTATCCAAGTTGCAGCGGTGGCCTCGGGCGTTAGATATATGACGACTTACAGTAGAACCACGCTGCG
>NW_893757.1:0-776 GCF_000209065.1 Trypanosoma cruzi | reverse complement strand
CACACAGGATCCCTTCCTACCGCCTATCGCCCCACGAAAGCGAGGCAGGCGGGGGGAGGAGCAGGAGGAGGAATCCGAGGGAGAAGGCAACACAGGCGGGGGGATTGTCTGCGAAGAGGACGAGGAGGGACTCTTACAACCGTCAGTTCCCCCAACATCGTCCCAACCCAACCAGCAGGCACCACAAGGCCACTTCCTAGATGAGGAGGAAGAAGAAATAACACTGAGGCGGACACAACCTCAAGCGACACCCCTCAATAATAAGGATGAGACGCCCCCACACCAACAATCATCTCTGCCCCAGGAAGAAGTGGAGATGGAGGAGGAAGGCGTGGGAGGCGACGAGGGGGAATCAGAAACACCGAGACACACTACAGGTCAGGAAGACGGTGGACACCCATTTTCACACGACAAGACACCAGCGTTGCTGGATCCCGTGTGGTGTCTGGCAGGTGGGTGCCACCACAGTTTCTCGGGACCGCGTCGTGGGGAACACCTACGATCGCATATCCATGCAGTCCACCGTAAGCAGGAACGGATGGACATCACCAATGAAGCGCTCATCTCGCAAGGACTGGTTCGGTGTGACGCGTGCGGGGAAGTTTGCTCGGCCAGCCTGCGAGCACGGGCAGCACATCGACCACGCTGTGGCCACTACACATGTCGGAAGGAAAACATTGCGACACAGCGGGAGGAGTACCGGGCGTCGGTTACCGGATCCCACTATACCAAGACGGCGGCGTGTCTGGAACGGACACCCCCCGTGGAATGGCCGA
>NW_893756.1:0-776 GCF_000209065.1 Trypanosoma cruzi | reverse complement strand
TCATAATTCGAAACAAAAATTTAGACCACAGCGTGCGGTGCAGCAGCCGCTCGAAAACGATCCGCCGAGTGCAGCACCGTTGTGGGCAGGAGCTCGCGAAATTCCTCCAAGCAGCGGATAGTTCCGGGTTGTTTGGCGTTCAGTGTGTGAACACGCAAACAGACATTGAAAGAGAGTGTCTCTGACCACCACCATTCATAATTCGAAACAAAAATTTAGACCACAGCGTGTGGTGCAGCAGCCGCTCGAAAACGATCCGCCGAGTGCAGCACCGTTGTGGGCAGGAGCTCGCGAAATTCCTCCAAGCAGCGGATAGTTCCGGGTTGTTTGGCGTTCAGTGTGTGAACACGCAAACAGACATTGAAAGAGAGTGTCTCTGACCACCACCATTCATAATTCGAAACAAAAATTTAGACCCACAGCGTGTGGTGCAGCAGCCACTCGAAAACGATCCGCCGAGTGCAGCACCCCTGTGGGCAAGATCTCGCGAAACTCCTCCAAGCAGCGGATAGTTCAGGGTTGTTTGGCGTCCAGTGTGTGAACACGCAAACAGACATTGACAGAGAGTGTCTCTGACCACCACCATTCATAATTCGAAACAAAAATTTAGACCACAACGTGCGGTGCAGCAGCCGCTCGAAAACGATCCGCCGAGTGCAGCACCCCTGTGGGCAAGATCTCGCGAAATTCCTCCAAGCAGCGGATAGTTCAGGGTTGTTTGGCGTCCAGTGTGTGAACACGCAAACAGACATGACAGAGAGTGTCTCTGACCACCA
>NW_893755.1:0-775 GCF_000209065.1 Trypanosoma cruzi | reverse complement strand
CAAAGGAGGGAGGCGAGCTCCGCGGTGGTCGGGTGGTCCCGGGACCCACTCCCGAGCCAACCACCACGACAACCACAAGTGCCCCAGGACCGTCCCCATCGTACTTTGTGCAGATGTCCTGCACTGACGCTGCGTGCATTGTCGGGTGCGAGAACGTGACGTTACCGACCGGTCAGTGTCTCCTGACCACCAGCGGCGTCTCTGCCATTGTCACGTGCGGTGCTGAGACTCTCACAGAAGAAGTCTTCCTTACGAGTACGCACTGCAGCGGCCCATCGGTGAGGTCCTCTGTTCCTCTCAACAAATGCAACCGGCTTTTAAGAGGCTCCGTTGAGTTCTTCTGCGGCTCCAGCTCCAGTGGCCGACTGGCCGACGTGGACAGGCAGCGTCGCCATCAGCCATACCACAGCCGTCATCGCCGCCTCTGAGGGCACACTTTGTTTCTGATGCTGCCTTTTCTCTCATTTTACTTTTTTATTATTATTGAGCGAGCGTCGGTGCTGCGGCACACTGGGCAAATAAGTCCCAGTGGAGTGGATTGTTTATTGATTTGCTCCATGTATGTGTTTTCTTTTTTGTGCACAACTGCAAATATGTGTCCGCGATCGACGTCTCAGCCACGCGTGTGTTTTTTCTATTGTATGCTTCTGTTGAGCGCCCGAGCATTCCCCACTGTGGCTGAACCCACCGCCGTCCCCGACTGTCACCCGACCATGCGGGGCGGGGTGGCGTGGCAACAGCTCCTTTGCCGCGGCGTGCACATACACGCGCGCTA
>NW_893754.1:0-775 GCF_000209065.1 Trypanosoma cruzi | reverse complement strand
GCAATCACCAATAAAAAAGCCGGCGATCACCCAGCAGGCACATCAAGCGTCCTCAAAACCAACCTGGAACAGACAAAAAAAAAGAGGCAATCATAGAAAACAAAGATCCCCGCCCCCAAACAGGAAAAACATTAAAGAAAACGCGATTCTTTTTTTTGTCCTTACTGCCGGGGTTGGCCGCCGCAAGAAATAAAAAATGGTAGGGCGGTGGCCCCGGACGCTAGATACAGGACGACGTGCGAATTATCCAAGTTGCAGCGGCTGCCCCGGACGTTAGATACGGGACGACGTGTCGAATTATCCAAGTTGCAGCGGCTGCCCCGGACGCTAGATACAGCACGACGTGTCGAATTATCCAAGCTGCAGCGGTGGCCTCGGGCGTTAGATATATGACGACTTACAGTAGTAACCACGCTGCGGCTGCGCATCCTAAACATGTCTTTTTCGTTTTCCAGGGGACAACGCAAATGTGCTCGATTGTTCGAAGATCGAAATTAATACTTTACGTGAAAAGGGGTCGCGCGACCGCATTTTTTTAGCTCAGTGGCAAACACGCTCACAATGTCATCCGGGGACGCGGGTTCGATTCCCGCAGAAGCCTAAATTTTTTCCATTTTTTTTTTTTTTGAATTCTTGTTTCATATTGCTTTTTAAACTTCTGGTTTGCAGGACGGTGTGCGAGTTCTGCAATCGCACTGATTCCATCTGTTTCGTGGTTTGTGCGGCTGCGGCTGCGGTGGTGGCCGCGTGAGAGTGAGTGTGAGAGAGCCATGCA
>NW_893753.1:0-775 GCF_000209065.1 Trypanosoma cruzi | reverse complement strand
GTGATTGCGTATTTTTGGCTTACCGGTGTGCCGCTCAGTGCCATTTTGTTTTACTTCTTTTCTGCTTATTGGGGCGTGTTGTTATTCGTCACGCGTCAGCATACACCGAGCAACATGTCAAAAAAACAAAACGCAGGCTTCTTCGCCCCTCGCGAGGGCCTCCGCAGCCACAATCCTGTGCGTGCGTGCATTCTCAGCGTTTTAAACACGGCATGTGTGTGCATGTGCTTGTGTGTTTGGCAGCGCCTATAATTGCAGAGCAGCTGTGCGCCACAAGAGAGTCAGAAGAAAGCAACGGCAGAGAGAGGCAGATAGCACACACGCACAAATTACTCATATCATCACACACAAACACACACACGCAGCCCGCGGAATGGGTGCTCTCAACCACAAAACAATGAAAAACAAAACAAAAAGCCGAAGCGTGGGACGACCAGCGCACACACTCTCATTGCTCCCGTAAAGCAAAACACACACACAGGGAGAGAGAGAGAGGTTGCCCACTCAATGCAATAAAAACAAAACAGAAACAGTTACGGTGCTCCGCCCATGCAGTCAGGCAGGACGGCAGCGGTGCGTGTCGTGCAAAAGAGAGCACCAACGGGCTCTGCATGGGTGTGCATGCAATATATACAATGGGCACATTATGTGTGTGCTTCGTGGGATGAGGTGAGGGCGAGAGTCCATGCAAGGGGACACACACAGAGAGTGGGTGAAAGACGAGTGTGTGTGCGGGCGGTGCATGGCGCTCTCTCACTCACTCTCACGCGGCCAC
>NW_893752.1:0-775 GCF_000209065.1 Trypanosoma cruzi | reverse complement strand
GAATTATGAATGGCGGGAGTCAGAGGCACTCTCTTTCAATGTATGTTTGCGTGTGCACACACTGGACACCAAACAACCCTGAATTATCCGCTTCTTGGAGGAGTTTCGCGAGCTCTTGCCCACAATGGTGCTGCACTCGGCGGATCGTTTTCGAGCGGCTGCTGCACCACACGCTGTGGTCTAAATTTTTGTTTCGAATTATGAATGGCGGGAGTCAGAGACACTCTCCTTCAATGTATGTTTGCGTGTGCACACACTGGACGCCAAACAACCCTGAATTATCCGCTTCTTGGAGGAGTTTCGCGAGCTCTTGCCCACAATGGTGCTGCACTCGGCGGATCGTTTTCGAGCGGCTGCTGCACCACACGTTGTTGTCTAAATTTTTGTCTTGAATTATGAATGGCGGGAGTCAGAGGCACTCTCCTTCAATGTATGTTTGCATGTTCACACACTGGACACCAAACAACCCTGAACTATCCGCTTCTTGGAGGAATTTCGCGAGCTCTTGCCCACAATGGTGCTGCAGTCGGCGGATCGTTTTCGAGCGGCTGCTGCACCACACGCTGTGGTCTAAATTTTTGTTTCGAATTATGAATGGCGGGAGTCAGAGACACTCTCCTTCAATGTATGTTTGCGTGTGCACACACTGGACACCAAACAACCCTGAATTATCCGCTTCTTGGAGGAGTTTCGCGAGCTCTTGCCCACAAGGGTGCTGCACTCGGCGGATCGTTTTCGAGCGGCTGCTGCACCACACGCTGTGTCTAAATTTTTG
>NW_893751.1:0-775 GCF_000209065.1 Trypanosoma cruzi | reverse complement strand
CGTGCTCGTGCAGCTGCAAGGACGGATGGCATGGCGCGTCGTGTCTTCCCTTCGAGGTGCCCGACACGGTTGTGCCGCCTTTGCCGGAGAGAGCCGTTGACGGCGACACGAGCTGCGTGGTGAACCAGACGCTGACGAACCTCACGCTGAACATGTGGAAGACGCACCACTGCTACGTGGATGTGACATTCAGCGGCGTGGGTGCCGTGCTGACGTTCTTTCTCAACAGTATGCCGCTGCATCTCCCCATCAACATCACGTTCACGGGGTGCACATTCCTTGACGAGGCTGTGCTGCAGTTTGTTGGGGGTGCTGAGGCGGCGGAGTCAGCCGGCGTCCTGATCCGCGTGAGCCAGATGGTGATGCGGTCTTCTGTCGTTGTGTTTGCACTTGCCCTCCCGCAGCACTGCGGCATCGCCGTCACGGAGGTTGACGCGGTGCAGGCCTTTGAGATTCAGCTGCCGGAGACTAGGATTACCACATTGAGCGTCGTGATGTTGCGGAAAGTTGTTTTGAATGCGTCCTCACTGTTGGTCAGCAACGTCAAGGCACAAGCATCGAGTTATTTGGCGTTTGGTTTGTACTCGATTGGGACGCTGATGCTGGTGAGTGGCAGCTCGCTGTACGTGCGGTACTGCAGTTTCGATGGGTACATGCATCTGTTTTACATGCAAAGACTGAGTGTCCACAGTCACTCTGTTTTTGCGCTGCTCAACAATACCATGTCCTCCGGGACGAGCCTCTTGTGTCAGTACTACGCATTCAGGGTGTCGGA
>NW_893750.1:0-775 GCF_000209065.1 Trypanosoma cruzi | reverse complement strand
GGCGTCCAGTGTGTGAACACGCAAACAGACATTGAAAGAGAGTGTCTCTGACCACCACCATTCATAATTCGAAACAAAAATTTAGCCCACAGCGTGTGGTGCAGCAGCCACTCGAAAACGATCCGCCGACTGCAGCACCCATGTGGGCAAGATCTCGCGAAATTCCTCCAAGCAGCGGATAGTTCCGGGTTGTTTGGCGTCCAGTGTGTGAACACGCAAACAGACATTGAAAGAGAGTGCCTCTGACCACCACCATTCATAATTCGAAACAAAAATTTAGACCACAACGTGCGGTGCAGCGGCCGCTCGAAAACGATCCGGCGAGTGCAGCACCCTTGTGGGCAAGATCTCGCGACATTCCTCCAAGCAGCGGATAGTTCCGGGTTGTTTGGCGTCCAGTGTGTGAACACGCAAACAGACATTGAAAGAGAGTGTCTCTGACCACCACCATTCATAATTAGAAACAGAAATTTAGACCACAACGTGCGGTGCAGCGGCCGCTCGAAAACGATCCGCCGACTGCAGCACCCTTGTGGGCAAGATCTCGCGAAACTCCTCCAAGCAGCGGATAGTTCCGGGTTGTTTGGCGTCCAGTGTGTGAACACGCAAACAGACATTGAAAGAGAGTGCCTCTGACCACCACCATTCATAATTCGAAACAAAAATTTAGACCACAACGTGTGGTGCAGCAGCCACTCGAAAACGATCCGCCGAGTGCAGCACCCATGTGGGCAAGATCTCGCGAAACTCCTCCAATCAGCGGATAGTTCCGGGT
>NW_893749.1:0-775 GCF_000209065.1 Trypanosoma cruzi | reverse complement strand
GCTGATCGTTTTCGAGCGGCTGCTGCACCACACGCTGTGGTCTAAATTTTTGTTTCGAATTATGAATGGTGGTGGTCAGAGACACTCTCTTTCAATGTCTGTTTGCGTGTTCACACACTGAACTCCAAACAACCCGGAACTATCCGCTGCTTGGAGGAATTTCGCGAGATCCTGCCCACAGGGGTGCTGCACTCGGATAATCGTTTTCGAGCGGCTGCTGCACCACACGCTGTGGTCTAAATTTTTGTTTCGAATTATGAATGGTGGTGGTCAGAGACACTCTCTTTCAATGTCTGTTTGCGTGTTCACACACTGGACGCCAAACAACCCGGAACTATCCGCTGCTTGGAGGAATTTCGCGAGATCTTGCCCACAGGGGTGCTGCACTCGGATAATCGTTTTCGAGCGGCTGCTGCACCACACGCTGTGGTCTAAATTTTTGTTTCGAATTATGAATGGTGGTGGTCAGAGACACTCTCTTTCAATGTCTGTTTGCGTGTTCACACACTGAACGCCAAACAACCCGGAACTATCCGCTGCTTGGAGGAATTTCGCGAGCTCCTGCCCACAAGGGTGCTGCACTCGGATAATCGTTTTCGAGCGGCTGCTGCACCACACGCTGTGGTCTAAATTTTTGTTTCGAATTATGAATGGTGGTGGTCAGAGGCACTCTCTTTCAATGTCTGTTTGCGTGTTCACACACTGAACGCCAAACAACCCGGAACTATCCGCTGCTTGGAGGAATTTCGCGAGATCCTGCCCACCAGGGGTGCTG
>NW_893748.1:0-775 GCF_000209065.1 Trypanosoma cruzi | reverse complement strand
GGCGGTGGCCCCGGACGTTAGATACAGCACGACGTGTCGAATTTATCCAAGTTGCAGCGGCTGCCCCGGACGTTAGATACAGCACGACGTGTCGAATTATCCAAGTTGCAGCGGCTGCCCCGGACGTTAGATACAGCACGACGTGTCGAATTATCCAAGCTGCAGCGGTGGCCTCGGGCGTTAGATATATGACGACTTACAGTAGTAACCACGCTGCGGCTGCGCATCCTAAACACGTCTTTTTCGTTTTCCAGGGGACAACGCAAATGTGCTCGATTGTTCGAAGATCGACATTAATACTTTACGTGAAAAGGAGTCGCGCGACCGCATTTTTTTAGCTCAGTGGCAAACACGCTCACAATGTCATCCGGGGACGCGGGTTCGATTCCCGCAGAAGCCTAAGTTTTTTCCATTTTTTTTTTTTTTGAATTCTTGTTTCATATTGCTTTTTAAACTTCTGGTTTGCAGGACGGTGTGCGAGTTCTGCAATCGCACTGATTCCATCTGTTTCGTGGTTTGTGCGGCTGCGGCTGCGGTGGTGGCCGCGTGAGAGTGAGTGTGAGAGAGCCATGCACCGCCCGCATACACACACTTCCTTCTCTCTCTGTGTGTGTGTCCCCTTGCATGGACTCTCGTCGTCGCCTCACCCCACGAAGCACACACAATAATGTGCCCATTGTATATATGCATGCACACCCATGCAGGCCCGTTGGTGCTCTCTTTTGCACGACACGCACCGCTGCCGTCCTGCCTGGCTGCATGGGCGGAGCACCGT
>NW_893747.1:0-775 GCF_000209065.1 Trypanosoma cruzi | reverse complement strand
GCGGGAGTCAGAGGCACTCTCTTTCAATGTATGTTTGCGTGTTCACACACTGGACACCAAACAACCCTGAACTATCCGCTGCTTGGAGGAATTTCGCGAGCTCTTGCCCACAATGGTGCTGCACTCGGCGGATCGTTTTCGAGCGGCTGCTGCACCACACGCTGTGGTCTAAATTTTTGTTTTGAATTATGAATGGCGGGAGTCAGAGGCACTCTCTTTCAATGTATGTTTGCGTGTGCACACACTGGACACCAAACAACCCTGAACTATCCGCTGCTTGGAGGAATTTCGCGAGCTCCTGCCCACAAGGGTGCTGCACTCGGCGGATCGTTTTCGAGCGGCTGCTGCACCACACGCTGTGGTCTAAATTTTTGTTTCGAATTATGAATGGCGGGAGTCAGAGGCACTCTCTTTCAATGTATGTTTGCGTGTTCACACACTGGACACCAAACAACCCTGAACTATCCGCTGCTTGGAGGAATTTCGCGAGCTCCTGCCCACAAGGGTGCTGCACTCGGCGGATCGTTTTCGAGCGGCTGCTGCACCACACGCTGTGGTCTAAATTTTTGTTTTGAATTATGAATGGCGGGAGTCAGAGACACTCTCTTTCAATGTATGTTTGCGTGTTCACACACTGGACACCAAACAACCCTGAACTATCCGCTGCTTGGAGGAATTTCGCGAGCTCTTGCCCACAATGGTGCTGCACTCGGCGGATCGTTTTCGAGCGGCTGCTGCACCACACGCTGTGGTCTAAATTTTGTTTTGAATTTGA
>NW_893746.1:0-775 GCF_000209065.1 Trypanosoma cruzi | reverse complement strand
TGAGCTGGGGGAGATGGTGGTGGATTCTTCTCCTCCTGCATGGTGGGTGGCTGCTGGCGTTGTGTGCCTCCCTGCGTGGATGCCGTCTCGTGGTGTGTGGACTGTGCGGCTGGGCCTGCTGCCCTCTCCTCATGTTGTCTGCTCTCTCTCGCTGTATCCGCTGTGCTCCGTCCCTCTCCCTCTCGTTCCATTCCTTTCCTTTCCGTCTCACCGATCAGCTGACTGACTCCAGCGACTCCACTACGGGCGATGATGACTGCGAAGGTGATGGTGCGGCGCCGTGTTGTCCCTTGAGCTCTTGTGCTGCTGGGAGTCCGTGTGCGTGACGGCTGCTGGGAGTCCTGGAGATGTATCTGGTGATGCGGATGCGGTGGTTGTGCCGGTGGATGTGTTGTGTGCTCCGAGTGACGGCGGCCTGAGCTATCGCGTGCCTGTGTGTGGACGTGGACGAAGTGTTCTGCTGCCGGTGCTGAGGCTCAGTGTGAGAATTATACTTTCAGTGGCTTTGATGTGCGCATGCATGGGAGGAATGGTGAGCTGGGTGCTGTGTGTCATGTGGCCCATGCGGTGCACACATGTAGCAACTGTGCTGCCAGCTGTGCAAGGAAAGAGGAAGAGGCCACCGTTGCCTTCACGATGAATGTGACGACACATAAATACGCCGGTCCTTATGAATTGTGGTGGCGTCTATTTTCCCCCGATGGAGCCATCCATCCGCCTGCACGGAGCAGCGATGCTGACCGTACGGGCATCTGTCGGTTGCCGCCACCCCGGA
>NW_893745.1:0-775 GCF_000209065.1 Trypanosoma cruzi | reverse complement strand
AGCACCGTTGTGGCAAAGATCTCGCGAAATTCCTCCAAGCAGCGGATAGTTCCGGGTTGTTTGGCGTCCAGTGTGTGAACACGCAAACAGACATTGAAAGAGAGTGTCTCTGACCACCACCATTCATAATTCGAAACAAAAACATAGACCACAGCGTGTGGTGCAGCAGCCGCTCGAAAACGATTATCCGAGTGCAGCACCGTTGTGGGCAAGATCTCGCGAAATTCCTCCAAGCAGCGGATAGTTCCGGGTTGTTTGGCGTCCAGTGTGTGAACACGCAAACAGACATTGAAAGAGAGTGTCTCTGACCACCACCATTCATAATTCGAAACAAAAACATAGACCACAGCGTGTGGTGCAGCAGCCGCTCGAAAACGATTATCCGAGTGCAGCACCGTTGTGGGCAAGATCTCGCGAAATTCCTCCAAGCAGCGGATAGTTCCGGGTTGTTTGGCGTCCAGTGTGTGAACACGCAAACAGACATTGAAAGAGAGTGTCTCTGACCACCAACATTCATAATTCGAAACAAAAACATAGACCACAGCGTGTGGTGCAGCAGCCGCTCGAAAACGATTATCCGAGTGCAGCACCCCTGTGGGCAAGATCTCGCGAAATTCCTCCAAGCAGCGGATAGTTCAGGGTTGTTTGGCGTCCAGTGTGTGAACACGCAAACAGACATTGAAAGAGAGTGTCTCTGACCACCACCATTTATAATTCGAAACAAAAACATAGACCACAACGTGTGGTGCAGCAGCCGCTCGAAAACGATCCGCCG
>NW_893744.1:0-775 GCF_000209065.1 Trypanosoma cruzi | reverse complement strand
CAGTCCATAATCCATCAGTCCATGAGTCCATGAGTCCATGAATCCATGAGTCCATGAGTCCATGAGTCCCATGAGTCCATGAATCCATGAATACATCAGTCCATGAGTCCATGAGTCCATGAGTCCATGAATCCATGACTCCATGAATCCATGACTCCATGAGTCCATGAGTCCATGAATCCATGACTCCATGAGTCCATGAGTCCATGAGTCCATGAGTCCATGAGTCCATGAGTCCATGAATCCATGACTCCATGAGTCCATGAATCCATGAATCCATGAGTCCATGAGTCCATGAATACATGAGTCCATGAGTCCATGAATCCATGACTCCATGAATCCATGACTCCATGAGTCCATGAGTCCATGAGTCCATGAGTCCATGAGTCCATGAGTCCATGAATCCATGAGTCCATGAATACATGAATACATGAGTCCATGAGTCCATGAGTCCATGAATCCATGAGTCCATGAATACATGAATCCATGAATACATGAATACATGAGTCCATGAGTCCATGAATCCATGACTCCATGAGTCCATGAGTCCATGAGTCCATGAATCCATGAGTCCATGAGTCCATGAATCCATGACTCCATGAGTCCATGAGTCCATGAGTCCATGAATCCATAACTCCATGAGTCCATGAGTCCATGAGTCAATGAGTCCATGAGTCCATGAATCCATGAGTCCATGAGTCCATGAATCCATGAATAAATCAGTCCATAAATCCATCAGTCCATAAATCCATAAGTCCATAAATCCATCAGTCCA
>NW_893743.1:0-775 GCF_000209065.1 Trypanosoma cruzi | reverse complement strand
CCCGAGTGCACCACATCCCGTCCGATTTGAAAGTAAGCGCCCACAGGCCTCGTTAGTACGGCGATCAGTGATGGCGCTGGAACCCGGGGTGCCGTACCCTTCCCACTATTTTTTTTTTTTTCCGCCACCGCGCGCCGCCAGTCGCTTCTTCACCGCGCCGGGGCGGGCGGTGGGTGGGCTCTCCGAGCGCGCGGGCGCCGCAGCAAAAAAGAAAAATTACTGACGCAGTTTCCGCGCCACATGTGGGGAAGCGAGGCGTCCGGAGGCTTCATGGCAAAATCCGGAAAAGGGCCTGCGGAGCTTCATTTTTAAATTTGTTCTTGCCTTTTTTCCTACCGTTTTTTTTTCTATTTTCATCATCTCCCGCGGCTCTTCCGTGGCTTGCCTGTCGCCGGCGGGCGGGCGGCTGCGCATCGCGTGGCGCGTCGCCGGGTACGACCATACTTGGCCGAGTGCACCACATCCCGTCCGATTTGTGAAGTTAAGCGGCCACAGGCCTCGTTAGTACGGCGATCAGTGATGGCGCTGGAACCCGGGGTGCCGTACCCTTCCCACTATTTTTTTTTTTTTCCGCCACCGCGCGCCGCCAGTCGCTTCTTCACCGCGCCGGGGCGGGCGGTGGGTGGGCTCTCCGAGCGCGCGGGCGCCGCAGCAAAAAAGAAAAATTACTGACGCAGTTTCCGCGCCACATGTGGGGAAGCGAGGCGTCCGGAGGCTTCATGGCAAAATCCGGAAAAGGGCCTGCGGAGCTTCATTTTTAAATTTGTTCTTGCCT
>NW_893742.1:0-775 GCF_000209065.1 Trypanosoma cruzi | reverse complement strand
GGGTTATGCTTGTTGAGTGGTGCGGCCTCTTTCTCCGTGTTTTGCGCAAGAAGCCATGCCGGTTCCAAGCAAGAAGTGAAATTCCACCTGCTGCCGGTGGAGAAGAGGGTTGTTGTGGAGCATTTCCATATAATTTTGCATACATGGAGGGTGAGGGATGATGGTTGCCGACGCATGGCTGCGGGGTTGTCGCCAACTGTCGCTTCCTCCTACTCGTGTTTTGTTGCTTCCCACACCACCGTAGAAGCAAGATTATAAATAAGAACAGACATATATATATATATCCACACGGATTCGTTGAATTGCTTGCCCGTTTCATTGTTTGTTTGTTTGTTTGTTCAGTTCTTGCCACTGGCACATTGGGCGGGAGAAGCAGAAACGAAGTGCGCCGGAGAAAAAGGGAGAAGCGAAGTAAGATTGCGTGGACATGAAGTGTAAACGACATTTGTATTTGTGCATATATATATAGGTATATAGGTATATATATAGGTCTGCGGGCCTGTAACTCGCGTGGATTAGGGAGGATGAGAAATGAGGTTTGGGTGACATGGGCTGTGTGCTCCTCTTCACGGGTGTGCTCTGCTGGCTCTCTGGTGGAAATAGGCGCAGCCACGCACATCCTGCAGGTTCTTTCTTTCTTTTCTTGTTGTTTGTATGCATGCGCATACGTAATTCTAGAACTGCTCATCGACAACCGTACGGCGTGGCGGTAGGTGGCGTGTGGGTACCTTTCACGTTGGCGACAATGATCAGCCGCACGGCTGTACGGACGGCA
>NW_893741.1:0-775 GCF_000209065.1 Trypanosoma cruzi | reverse complement strand
GACTGTGTACATAAAGAGGTTTGTGGAGGGGTTCCGTGCTGAGGATGTGGCTGCCGGCGCATTTACGCTGAACTTGTGGGAATGTAGCGCCGCAGATACAATGTTGCATGCACCCTTGAATGGATTGGCTGTCACGATGCAGGATAGCGTGGACGCGGCACTGGCTATGAGTAGCATTTTGGCTGGTGTGGACGCCGCAAAGAAACCCCAGGGGCAATATGATGGCAATACGGTGACGTTCCTCACACTCAATACGTCAACTGCTGGAGCAAGCGATACTCTGCTGACCGAGATGAAGGCAAGACGGGTCCAATTTGTGAGCGGCGTGGTGACGGATGCGATGCTGGAAGTGGAAAGTGTGACCTTCATTGACCCGTTGCTTCTTGGGTCACGGTTGAACAGGTTCCGGAGAAACGTGATCCGCCTGATGCCGACACTGGAGCAGCAGTTCTTTGTGCTTGCGAATTACCTTGGGGACACGAGTCGCGGCTCCGCGCACGCGGTGATCCGCAGCGGGGAGGCTTCAGCGATGGCGGATTTGCTGCGGTGGTCGCTGTTGACGTTTGGCTGTTCGCTGGAGCCCGCAAAGTTGCTGGCTGGCGGCGACGCGCTGGTGGACCACCTGCCGGTGAAGGGCGATGTGTTTTTGGTGGGCCTTGCGGCTGGGGATGCCGGTGCGATTGCGCGGCACGTGGCGTCGCACGTCGGTGTGCGCGTGTTCGTCGTGTTCTCGGAGTTTGCGCTGCTGTACGCTGAGTTTGTTGCTGCCTTTCAT
>NW_893740.1:0-775 GCF_000209065.1 Trypanosoma cruzi | reverse complement strand
AAGCGGAATGTGTGTGTGTGCGTTGAGGGGCGAGTGAGGCTAACTTGTGAGGGACCAAAAAAGGAGATGGACACTGATTTGCGTTTATAAACCAATTCTTATTTTTGCGTTCAGAAGAAAAGTTTTTATTTATTTTATTTGGGACTGAACTCTTGTGAGGCGTTTCATTCCTTCTACTTGTGTTCTTTTTTGCCTTTTGCCATAGACGTCTTTTTTTTATTTGGTTCCTTCTGTTTTTGGCCCTTTCCCGGGGGTTTTCCTGACACCTACGCGTCCGTCGTCCTCGTCATGCACTTTGCGCAAAATGAAACGTGCGTGTAGGCGTTAGTGACTTTTATGTGGGGACGCACGGCGGCTTTATTTTACGGGACGAAACGACTTCAACACGGAGGGCGGTGGTGTGACTGCATTTATTTAGTCGCAAAAGGCGTGGCTCCTTCACAGCCGCGTGGCAACACTTTTTGGTATCGGCGAGGAAAAAAAACAAAAAAACAAAAAACAAAACACTGAATCAATGAAATTAGGAGTTAACTACACGTATGCGTCGTTGCTTTTGGTGTTTATTGGCATTGAAGCAGTGAAGATTTCTCATTTTTTTCTTGCGGCTGTGTCTCTTTCTCTCTACTTCCCTGTCCCACACACACACATAAGTACACATATTCTCTTTCATTTGAGTTGCTTACAAATGTTTTTTGCCGCCTTTACTCACTCGCGTGAAGCCCATGGTTATTTTAGATGTTTTTTTGGCTTTATTTTTTTTTTTTTCTTTACTCCC
>NW_893739.1:0-775 GCF_000209065.1 Trypanosoma cruzi | reverse complement strand
CGAGAAGGTGATGTGCACGAGTTCCTATTTCTCTCCTAGTGATGCCCCGATCTTAACGGTCTTGTCAGGGTTGGCACTGGAGAGTGGAACGATCTTGATTGCGCCGTCTGGTATCGGCGTCTTGTTTGTCTGGCTCACTTTCTTGGGTGGCTCTGCTGTAGCAGGTGGGCTGGGCGTGTGCTCGACCATGTCGAGGCTTTGCTTGTCGCATTGCACTGCCAGCTTAGCATTCCCTTGAATAGTGATGATGAGGACATCAACACCATCGATACATCCACGTCCCCCCATGTACAGCATGATGGTCCTATTACCCGCGCTCGTGCACGTCAACTAAATTATCAGGTGAGTTCTTTCTTGAGTTCATATTCCTCGTCTTTATACCCCGGAGACGCGTGCACTCGTGTTTTACTCAGGAACGATGGAGAGGATCCAAAGGGAAGAGGATTCGCGCGGGGTGGATTCGGACTGCAGGGCAGCGCCAACTTCTGACGGCCGCCACGACTTCATACGAACTCCGATTTGGGCGTGCAAGTACTTCATGGAAAGCTTATCAAGTCTACTTTCAAATGGATCCAGCCACATGTCCATATCTGTTCTGGAGCGGCCGTAATTGTCATTTTACTCCCGACTATTTTCTGTCCATGGTGCTGCGTCACCTCTTTTGGCCCAATGGGCTGTGTATCCAAGTTGGGCCCATTAGGGGCGCGTCCTAGGGTTGGAGCACGACCCTATGGTCGTTCTTCCCCTCTATTTATACCTCTAGTCGCCGCCAAGC
>NW_893738.1:0-775 GCF_000209065.1 Trypanosoma cruzi | reverse complement strand
TCGATCTTCGACCAATCGAGCACATTTGCGTTGTCCCTGGAAAACGAAAAAGACGTGTTTAGGATGCGCAGCCGCAGCGTGGTTACTACTGTAAGTCGTCATATATCTAACGCCCGAGGCCACCGCTGCAGCTTGGATAATTCGACACGTCGTGCTGTATCTAACGTCCGGGGCAGCCGCTGCAACTTGGATAATTCGCACGTCGTCCTGTATCTAGCGTCCGGGGCCACCGCCCTACCATTTTTTATTTCTTGCGGCGGCCAACCCCGGCAGTAAGGACAAAAAAAAGAATCGCGTTTTCTTTAATGTTTTTCCTGTTTGGGGGCGGGGATCTTGTTTTCTATGATTGTCTCTTTTTTTTTGTCTGTTCCAGGTTGGTTTTGAGGACGCTTGATGTGCCTGCTGGGTGATCGCCGGCTTTTTTATTGGTGATTGCGTATTTTTGGCTTACCGGTGTGCCGCTCAGCGCCATTTTGTTTTACTTCTTTTCTGCTTATTGGGGCGTGTTGTTATTCTTCACGCGTCAGCACACACCGAGCAACATGTCAAAAAAAAAAAATGCAGGTTTTTTCCCCCTCGCGAGGGCCTCGGCAGCCACAATCCTGTGCGTGCGTGCATTCTCAGCGTTTTAAGCACGGCATGTGTGTGCATGTGTGTGTGTGTTTGTCAGCGCCTATACTTGCAGAGCAGCTGTGCGCCACAAGAGAGTCTGAAGAAAGCAACGGCAGAGAGAGGCAGATAAGCACACACGCAAATTACTCATATCATCACACAC
>NW_893737.1:0-775 GCF_000209065.1 Trypanosoma cruzi | reverse complement strand
AACACGCAAACAGATATTGACAGAGAGTGTCTCTGACTCCCACCATTCACAATCGGAAACAAAAATTTGGACCACAACGTGTGATGCAGCGGCCGCTCGAAAACGATCAGCCGAGTGCAGCACCCGTGTGGTCAAGAGCTCGCGAAATTCCTCCAAGCAGCGGATAGTTCAGGGTTGTTTGGTGTCCAGTGTGTGAACACGCAAACAGATATTGACAGAGAGTGCCTCTGACTCCCACCATTCACAATCAGAAACAAAAATTTGGACCACAACGTGTGATGCAGCGGCCGCTCGAAAACGATCAGCCGAGCGCAGCACCCGTGTGGGCAAGAGCTCGCGAAATTCCTCCAAGCAGCGGATAGTTCAGGGTTGTTTGGTGTCCAGTGTGTGAACACGCAAACAGATATTGACAGAGAGTGTCTCTGACTCCTACCATTCACAATCAGAAACAAAAATTTGGACCACAACGTGTGATGCAGCGGCCGCTCGAAAACGATCAGCCGAGTGCAGCACCCGTGTGGGCAAGAGCTCGCGAAATTCCTCCAAGCAGCGGATAGTTCAGAGTTGTTTGGTGTCCAGTGTGTGAACACGCAAACAGATATTGACAGAGAGTGCCTCTGACTCCTACCATTCACAATCAGAAACAAAAATTTGGACCACAACGTGTGATGCAGCAGCCGCTCGAAAACGATCAGCCGAGTGCAGCACCCGTGTGGGCAAGAGCTCGCGAAATTCCTCCAAGCAGCGGATAGTTCAGAGTTGTTTGGTGTCCCAG
>NW_893736.1:0-775 GCF_000209065.1 Trypanosoma cruzi | reverse complement strand
ACAACGTGTGATGCAGCAGCCGCTCGAAAACGATCAGCCTAGTGCAGCACCCGTGTGGGCAAGAGCTCGCGAAATTCCTCCAAGCAGCGGATAATTCAGGGTTGTTTGGTGTCCAGTGTGTGAACACGCAAACAGATATTGACAGAGAGCGTCTCTGACCCCCATCATTCATAATTGGGAAACAAAAATTTAGACCACGACGTGTGATGTAGCAGCCGCTCGAAAACGATCAGCCGAGTGCAGCACCCGTGTGAGCAAGAGCTCGCGAAATTCCTCCAAGCAGCGGATAATTCAGGGTTGTTTGGTGTCCAGTGTGTGAACACGCAAACAGATATTGACAGAGAGCGTCTCTGACCCCCATCATTCATAATTGGAAACAAAAATTTAGACCACGACGTGTGATGTAGCAGCCGCTCGAAAACGATCAGCCGAGTGCAGCACCCGTGTGAGCAAGAGCTCGCGAAATTCCTCCAAGCAGCGGATAATTCAGGGTTGTTTGGCGTCCAGTATGTGAACACGCAAACAGATAGTGACAGAGAGCGTCTCTGACCCCCATCATTCATAATTGGAAACAAAAATTTGGACCACAACGTGTGATGCAGCAGCCGCTCGAAAACGATCAGCCGAGTGCAGCACCCGTGTGGGCAAGAGCTCGCGAAATTCCTCCAAGCAGCGGATAGTTCAGGGTTGTTTGGTGTCCAGTGTGTGAACACGCAAACAGATAGTGACAGAGAGCGTCTCTGACCCCCATCATTCATAATTGGAAACAAAAATT
>NW_893735.1:0-775 GCF_000209065.1 Trypanosoma cruzi | reverse complement strand
GCTTCCGCGGTCCGTTGGAAAGTCTCTCAGCATGAGAACAAAGGCAAGGTACAGCAGGATGCCGCCACACACAGCATCAAAGATCGCCTGCATGATGATGAACGTCACTCCAGTTAGCGATATCTTCGACCCCACGACAGCTCCCACACCGACCGCGGTGCCCAATGGGGCAGAGATGGAGAAGATCAGCGCAAGCAGCAACTCCAGTGAAATGCGCATGGACGCGTCCGCCAGCCGCGAGCCCAGCGCAAGACCCTCGAACATCTGATGAAATACCAGCGCCACAAGGAGCGCCTTCGTCTCCGCGTCGCTCGTGATGCCAACCGTCAGTCCAATGAACACACTGTGCAGCGTCACACCGAATTCCATGAACAGGGCCGAGAGAAGCCGATGTGCCCTCCCGCCTTCCACGGAAGCGAGCGCGTGGCTGTGATGGTGCTGGTAGATATCACCGCTGGGCGCACCGTCAGCACGCTCCTCATCCCCGTTCGCGTCCCCCTTTTCCCCGTTCCCCCCGGAAGGAGAGGACGGAGACTCGTCGCTCGCAAACATCGCCACCAACTGCGTCTCAAGCGCGTGCATCACTATGGCTGCAATCATCGCAAAAAGAAACGCGTACGCGTCGTATGACTCCTTCCACGAGTCCGGAACGCAGTCTTCCTCAAGCAACTCAGCAGCGGGGTGGATCATGTGGATCGTTGACACGGCCAGCACCACGCCAGTCGCCGCACACTTGCCGAGAACAAACAGAATGGGTTCATCCGCAGACACGGCA
>NW_893734.1:0-775 GCF_000209065.1 Trypanosoma cruzi | reverse complement strand
TGGAGGACCGCCACTGGCAGGAGCTGCGCGAGCCGCAGCGTGGAGGGCTGGATGCGCTGCTGCACGATGACGAGGAGAGCGACGAAGAGTTGCGGAAGCACCACGACAGGACATCATCGTCGTACGCTTCAGGCAGCGCCGGCGCGTCGTCGTACCGACCACCAGCACCGCCGCAGTGGGAGCGCATCATTGGTAGCAACGAAGGCAACCCAGATACCATTGACCGTCAGCCGCAGCCACTGGTAGTCGACACCCACTCCAACGCATTAAGCTTCGTGGACCGTGCATCAACTACACGTGGGAGCGTGAATCACGCTATCCCGTGACATGCGCCACGTGAAGGTTGTGTGCGGTGCTGGCCGACGGGGAGATGGCGCGGGGCCACGGCTGCTGCGCGCCACGGCCAGTCATTGTATGGCGCACCAACAGTGTCGTTCATTTTTGTTTTCATTGGCGCTTTTCTATTGTCTTTCTTTTCTGCCAGTGTTGGCTTGACTGTCTTGTATGTTCTGGATAATGTGTGTGAAGTTTTCATCGCCCGAAGTTCTTACTTTGCTTAACTTAACTGCGCTGTGCCGTTTGTTGTAATTATTTCTCGTTTCTTTTGCCACTCCGTGATCCGCCACCACCAGCAGCTGCTGCGTGTATATCGCTGCGTGGAAGTGGCGGGTGTGCGGTGCTGGCCGACGGGGAGATGGCGCGGGGCCACGGCTGCTGCGCGCCACGCCCAGTCATTGTATGGCGCACCAACCAGTGTCGTTCATTTTTGTTTTCA
>NW_893733.1:0-775 GCF_000209065.1 Trypanosoma cruzi | reverse complement strand
GAGGCACGGCCACAGACCAAGTTCTTCCGAAACACGCAGCAAAGGAGCCCCAGTTCTGAAGTCGACGTTCCCGGCACCGTGTTGTTTCTTCACCTTCTCCTGATGCAGTGCAAATATGACTCAATGGAAGAATGTTTTGCTTGTAAAAATGTGCAATAAGACCGAGGACGACGCCACTCTGCACAGAGTGATAAAGAGAATCTCCCAGCTCTTTCGCGGCAAATCCGTACAATTGGTCAGTTATCATTTTTTTCTCATGCATGACCTTCAGGACATGATGCATCCAGAACACAAGGGCGTCTTCTATGCTTTCCAATGTCCCACTGCACATGGGATCAAGAAAACGGACGTGCGCCAGGATGTCATCCACAGAAAGAATTATGCAGCAGTGATGTAATATGAGGGATCTTGTGAGTATAACATGTGCTTGAAGAGCAAACGGGCTCCCACTGGAGAGACTCTTCGCCATCGAAACATGCAGCTCAAAGCGGCTTTTCTGTCCACAAGCTGAAGCATCCGCTTCATCTCCCAGGGAGTCTAGCAGCTCCTCGTCTGTCAAAAGCCCTTCGGCGACAAGCCAGCGGATAAATAAGAAATGAGCCTGGTACACGCTTCTTGCACTCTGTAACTGGGACAAACTCGAAACATCACTCTGGCACGTACAATCACTCAACGCGCGGGAGTCGGATGACGTCGTTGCGCGCAGCAGGAAGGAGTGCATAGTGGGAGGGCAATGGCCCAGTACGCCCTCGGCAACAAGAAGGTACACAATACC
>NW_893732.1:0-775 GCF_000209065.1 Trypanosoma cruzi | reverse complement strand
TGTGTTTTGTGTAAATGTACACATGCATGTAAAATCATATGGACCTCACCTTCTACTACGGCAAGCCTCTTTTTTATGATAATGGTAATTGCTTTTTTGTTCTTGACGTTTTTTTTTCTTTTTTTTTGCCGTCCTTTTCGTCATTATTCATGACTGCTACTTCCCCCCCCCCCCCTCTTCCCTTCCCTGCTCAGTTGGTCCATTTTCCATAGCATCAGCGGATGGTTAAAGATACATGGATACAATTTTGTGGTGGCAGGGGGCTTTGGGCATTATCCGAGCTCCTTCCGCATCCCACATGCCTACTGACATCATAAATACATATATATATATATATGCCAATAGACGTGCATTTCCGCACGCATGACTCGTACTTCGATCATTTACTGTCCAAACATCATGACACGTGCAAAAAAAAGAGGGGAAAATGAAACTTTTCACCCTGCGCGCAGATACTCACACTCCAGTCCTCCCCCGATCTGTCCTCACCGTTCATTTTTTTTTTTTTTTTCCACTGCCCCAGTGAAGAGTGACAATCACAAAAGAGATCCCACCGCCCGCACGAGAAAAATAAATAATAAACTGGGGAGAAAAAAAAGACTAACAAACAAATAAAAAAAGGACCACGTGGATCGGCGCCTTGGCTAATATCCATGACACGGGCTCTCCCTCAGGCCTATTCCCTTTCCTCGCAGTGCAAGACATTTACCGCAGCTCCTCACACACACACACACACGTACAGTTACCACAAAAGGAGCATAAAAAAAAAAAAGAC
>NW_893731.1:0-775 GCF_000209065.1 Trypanosoma cruzi | reverse complement strand
CTCTTCCGTGGCTTGCCTGTCGCCGGCGGGCGGGCGGCTGCGCATCGCGTGGCGCGTCGCCGGGTACGACCATACTTGGCCGAGTGCACCACATCCCGTCCGATTTGTGAAGTTAAGCGGCCACAGGCCTCGTTAGTACGGCGATCAGTGATGGCGCTGGAACCCGGGGTGCCGTACCCTTCCCACTATTTTTTTTTTTTTCCGCCACCGCGCGCCGCCAGTCGCTTCTTCACCGCGCCGGGGCGGGCGGTGGGTGGGCTCTCCGAGCGCGCGGGCGCCGCAGCAAAAAAGAAAAATTACTGACGCAGTTTCCGCGCCACATGTGGGGAAGCGAGGCGTCCGGAGGCTTCATGGCAAAATCCGGAAAAGGGCCTGCGGAGCTTCATTTTTAAATTTGTTCTTGCCTTTTTTCCTACCGTTTTTTTTTCTATTTTCATCATCTCCCGCGGCTCTTCCGTGGCTTGCCTGTCGCCGGCGGGCGGGCGGCTGCGCATCGCGTGGCGCGTCGCCGGGTACGACCATACATGGCCGAGTGCACCACATCCCGTCCGATTTGTGAAGTTAAGCGGCCACAGGCCTCGTTAGTACGGCGATCAGTGATGGCGCTGGAACCCGGGGTGCCGTACCCTTCCCACTATTTTTTTTTTTTTCCGCCACCGCGCGCCGCCAGTCGCTTCTTCACCGCGCCGGGGCGGGCGGTGGGTGGGCTCTCCGAGCGCGCGGGCGCCGCAACAAAAAAGAAAAATTACTGACGCATTTTCCGCGCCACACTGTG
>NW_893730.1:0-775 GCF_000209065.1 Trypanosoma cruzi | reverse complement strand
GCCAAAGCAGGAAGGCCAAAAAGTAATCCGCACCCTTCCCAAGAAGAGCCCTCGTGACCTGCTCGTAGTTCCGCAGCCCCGTCCGCTTCCCCGCGATGCCCAGAAGGGTGAAGGAGTAGATGGTCAGCAGACCCACCACCACAAGGTACACCAGCGCCATCGCCAGCCCGGACGTGTTGAAGGCATACGGCAGCGCAAGTATTCCGGCGCCCAGCGATGAGCTGGCAAGGTTGCATCCGGAGGAGATGATGCCGCCGTAGGGTATGATGCGATGCAGCCCCCGCTTGAGGCAGCTCTGTGGGTCTCGCCGCCGGGCAACGCGCTCCTGACGCTCCTGGTTCAGTTTCTCAATGCGGATCTTGGCGACATCCATTCGGTCACCCGTGGGAAGCCCTGCTTGGCCCTGAAGGTCCTCGACAAGCTCCACACCGTCGTTCAGTGGATCGTCAATTTGTTCGCCGATGGGTGCATTGGTCATTTTTTGCGGATGGCCGAGGTGTTTTTACACTACGCGTCGGGTGGCGCAGGGCACGTGTACATGAGGATGGGAAAAAAGAGAAGAGAAAAGAGAGACAAGTGATGGAGTCAGCGAGTGGAAGAGCAGACAACAAAATACACAGCCGGCAAATGCGCGCCGGCAACAGGCAATCCCCACGCAGCAGTGGCTCCCGCACGTGTCCGTGAGAAGCCACGTCGCCGCCAGCATGATGAATGAGTGTGAACTCTCCCTAAAAATATATATATATGGAAAAAAAAAATCGTACAATTACCACGC
>NW_893729.1:0-775 GCF_000209065.1 Trypanosoma cruzi | reverse complement strand
GGGTCAACTCCAGGAACGGGAGGCACGCCATATTTCACAACAACCCGCGCGGGATGCGGAGACGGCGGGGCGGGACGAGGCCCCCGCTAGTCGACACGTTGCCAACGATGGCGTATCTACACTACCGCATCAAACGGATATCTTGATGGCTGGAGGCGTGCCTAGCAGCGCGGCCCGACACAGTTCGGCGACTTACAGACGCCCTCACGGCAACGTTGGGAGACGACATTTCCACCCTTCCACGCCGTTGCCTTCCCGCACTTCTCCCCTGGAAGCCCAATCACCTATGGAAGAGGACCGCGGTTTCTGCGCATTCGACGTCACCACGCGGCCCACGCGTATATGGAATGAGGGCGCCTCCGGAGTCGTTTTCGACCTCCGGTGCGCATACCAATGCTGGCAACAGGACGACGAGCAGGTTAAGCTTGTCTTTGAAAATTTGGTCGAGTGGATCGGCGTGCTGGAAGGCGGGCAGGATCCCACCGATCGCTTCATGAATTTGGGGAGGTCCCTACTGAATACATTCCGGATGCAGCTCACGATTGCATCCGATCCCGGCATCCGGCTCTCCAAACTGCGCGCCCGTCTTTACACCGCTGTTCACCAGACGGACACCCATTCGAGGGCAGTCCAGCCTCTCGTCGATCGGCGAGAAACCCAACGTACTTTGCGATGACAACGATGTCATACCTATGGACACGAGGCATCTAAATGCAACGTGCGCCCCAGAAGGAATTGCTCGCGGCGCAGATGGCCGTCAAAAAACGGCAGTGGG
>NW_893728.1:0-775 GCF_000209065.1 Trypanosoma cruzi | reverse complement strand
ATTTCCTCCAAGCAGCGGATAGTTCCGGGTTGTTTGTGTCCAGTGTGTGAACACGCAAACATACATTGAAAGAGAGTGCCTCTGACTCCCACCATTCATAATTCAAAACAAAAATTTAGACCACAACGTGTGGTGCAGCAGCCGCTCGAAAACGATCCGCCGAGTGCAGCACCCTTGTGGGCAAGAGCTCGCGAAATTCCTCCAAGCAGCGGATAGTTCAGGGTTGTTTGGTGTCCAGTGTGTGAACACGCAAACATACATTGAAAGAGAGTGCCTCTGACTCCCACCATTCATAATTCAAAACAAAAATTTAGACCACAACGTCTGGTGCAGCAGCCGCTCGAAAACGATCCGCCGAGTGCAGCACCCTTGTGGGCAGGAGCTCGCGAAATTCCTCCAAGCAGCGGATAGTTCCGGGTTGTTTGGTGTCCAGTGTGTGCACACGCAAACACACATTGAAAGAGAGTGCCTCTGACTCCCGCCATTCATAATTCGAAACAAAAACATAGACCACAACGTGTGGTGCAGCAGCCGCTCGAAAACGATCCGCCGAGTGCAGCACCATTGTGGGCAAGAGCTCGCGAAATTCCTCCAAGCAGCGGATAGTTCAGGGTTGTTTGGTGTCCAGTGTGTGCACACGCAAACATACATTGAAAGAGAGTGCCTCTGACTCCCACCATTCATAATTCAAAACAAAAATTTAGACCACAACGTGTGGTGCAGCAGCCGCTCGAAAACGATCCGCCGAGTGCAGCACCATTGTGGGCAAGAGCTC
>NW_893727.1:0-775 GCF_000209065.1 Trypanosoma cruzi | reverse complement strand
CTGACTCCCGCCATTCATAATTCGAAACAAAAACATAGACCACAACGTGTGGTGCAGCAGCCGCTCGAAAACGATCCGCCGACTGCAGCACCATTGTGGGCAAGAGCTCGCGAAATTCCTCCAAGCAGCGGATAATTCAGGGTTGTTTGGTGTCCAGTGTGTGAACACGCAAACATACATTGAAAGAGAGTGCCTCTGACTCCCGCCATTCATAATTCGAAACAAAAACATAGAGCACAACGTGTGGTGCAGCAGCCGCTCGAAAACGATCCGCCGAGTGCAGCACCCTTGTGGGCAGGAGCTCGCGAAATTCCTCCAAGCAGCGGATAGTTCAGGGTTGTTTGGTGTCCAGTGTGTGCACACGCAAACATACATTGAAAGAGAGTGCCTCTGACTCCCGCCATTCACAGTTGGAAACAAAAACATAGACCACAACGTGTGGTGCAGCAGCCGCTCGAAAACGATCCGCCGAGTGCAGCACCATTGTGGGCAGGAGCTCGCGAAATTCCTCCAAGCAGCGGATAGTTCCGGGTTGTTTGGTGTCCAGTGTGTGAACACGCAAACATACATTGAAAGAGAGTGCCTCTGACTCCCGCCATTCATAATTCGAAACAAAAACATAGACCACAACGTGTGGTGCAGCAGCCGCTCGAAAACGATCCGCCGACTGCAGCACCATTGTGGGCAGGAGCTCGCGAAATTCCTCCAAGCAGCGGATAGTTCAGGGTTGTTTGGTGTCCCAGTGTGTGAACACGCAAAAACATACATGAAAAAG
>NW_893726.1:0-774 GCF_000209065.1 Trypanosoma cruzi | reverse complement strand
TTTTGTTTTGTTTTTCTTTTTGATTTTGTGGTTGAGTGCACCCATTCCGCGGCTGCGTGTGTGTGTGTGTGATGATATGAGTAATTTGCGTGTGTGCTTATCTGCCTCTCTCTGCCGTTGCTTTCTTCAGACTCTCTTGTGGCGCACAGCTGCTCTGCAAGTATAGGCGCTGACAAACACACACACACATGCACACACATGCCGTGCTTAAAACGCTGAGAATGCACGCACGCACAGGATTGTGGCTGCCGAGGCCCTCGCGAGGGGGAAAAAACCTGCATTTTTTTTTTTTGACATGTTGCTCGGTGTGTGCTGACGCGTGACGAATAACAACACGCCCCAATAAGCAGAAAAGAAGTAAAACAAAATGGCGCTGAGCGGCACACCGGTAAGCCAAAAATACGCAATCACCAATAAAAAAGCCGGCGATCACCCAGCAGGCACATCAAGCGTCCTCAAAACCAACCTGGAACAGACAAAAAAAAAGAGGCAATCATAGAAAACAAGATCCCCGCCCCCAAACAGGAAAAACATTAAAGAAAACGCGATTCTTTTTTTTGTCCTTACTGCCGGGGTTGGCCGCCGCAAGAAATAAAAAATGGTAGGGCGGTGGCCCCGGACGCTAGATACAGGACGACGTGCGAATTATCCAAGTTGCAGCGGCTGCCCCGGACGTTAGATACGGGACGACGTGTCGAATTATCCAAGTTGCAGCGGCTGCCCCGGACGTTAGATACGGGACGACGTGTCGAATTATCCAAGCTGCAGCGGTGG
>NW_893725.1:0-774 GCF_000209065.1 Trypanosoma cruzi | reverse complement strand
CCGTGTGGCCAAGAGCTCGCGAAATTCCTCCAAGCAGCGGATAATTCAGGGTTGTTTGGTGTCCAGTGTGTGAACACGCAAACAGATAGTGACAGAGAGTACCTCTGACCCCCATCATTCATAATTGGAAACAAAATTTAGACCACAACGTGTGATGCAGCGGCCGCTCGAAAACGATCAGCCGAGTGCAGCACCCGTGTGGGCAAGAGCTCGCGAAATTCCTCCAAGCAGCGGATAATTCAGGGTTGTTTGGTGTCCAGTGTGTGAACACGCAAACAGATATTGACAGAGAGTGCCTCTGACTCCCACCATACACAATCGGAAACAAAAATTTGGACCACAACGTGTGATGCAGCGGCCGCTCGAAAACGATCAGCCGAGTGCAGCACCCGTGTGGGCAAGAGCTCGCGAAATTCCCCCAAGCAGCGGATAATTCAGGGTTGTTTGGTGTCCAGTGTGTGAACACGCAAACAGATATTGACAGAGAGTGCCTCTGACCCCCACCATTCATAATTGGAAACAAAAATTTAGACCACAACGTGTGATGTAGCAGCCGCTCGAAAACGATCAGCCGAGTGCAGCACCCGTGTGGGCAAGAGCTCGCGAAATTCCTCCAAGCAGCGGATAATTCAGGGTTGTTTGGTGTCCAGTGTGTGAACACGCAAACAGATATTGACAGAGAGTGCCTCTGACCCCCACCATTCATAATTGGAAACAAAAATTTAGACCACAACGTGTGATGCAGCAGCCGCTCGAAAACGATCAGCCGAGTGC
>NW_893724.1:0-774 GCF_000209065.1 Trypanosoma cruzi | reverse complement strand
CCACCATTCATAATTCGAAACAAAAACATAGACCACAGCGTGTGGTGCAGCAGTCGCTCGAAAACGATTATCCGAGTGCAGCACCGTTGTGGGCAAGATCTCGCGAAATTCCTCCAAGCAGCGGATAGTTCCGGGTTGTTTGGCGTTCAGTGTGTGAACACGCAAACAGACATTGAAAGAGAGTGTCTCTGACCACCACCATTCATAATTCGAAACAAAAACATAGACCACAGCGTGTGGTGCAGCAGTCGCTCGAAAACGATTATCCGAGTGCAGCACCCTTGTGGGCAAGATCTCGCGAAATTCCTCCAAGCAGCGGATAGTTCCGGGTTGTTTGGCGTTCAGTGTGTGAACACGCAAACAGACATTGAAAGAGAGTGTCTCTGACCACCACCATTCATAATTCGAAACAAAAACATAGACCACAGCGTGTGGTGCAGCAGTCGCTCGAAAACGATTATCCGAGTGCAGCACCGTTGTGGGCAAGATCTCGCGAAATTCCTCCAAGCAGCGGATAGTTCCGGGTTGTTTGGCGTTCAGTGTGTGAACACGCAAACAGACATTGAAAGAGAGTGTCTCTGACCACCACCATTCATAATTCGAAACAAAAACATAGACCACAGCGTGTGGTGCAGCAGCCGCTCGAAAACGATTATCCGACTGCAGCACCCCTGTGGGCAAGATCTCGCGAAATTCCTCCAAGCAGCGGATAGTTCCGGGTTGTTTGGCGTTCAGGTGTGTGAACACGCAAACAGACATTGAAAGAGAGTGTCT
>NW_893723.1:0-774 GCF_000209065.1 Trypanosoma cruzi | reverse complement strand
AGGGCGTGGGCCCCGGACGCTAGATACAGCACGACGTGTCGAATTATCCAAGTGGCAGCGGCTGCCCCGGACGTTAGATACAGCACGACGTGTCGAATTATCCAAGCTGCAGCGGTGGCTTCGGGCGTTAGATATATGACGACTTACAGTAGTAACCACGCTGCGGCTGCGCATCCTAAACACGTCTTTTTCGTTTTCCAGGGGACAACGCAAATGTGCTCGATTGTTCGAAGATCGACATTAATACTTTACGTGAAAAGGAGTCGCGCGACCGCATTTTTTTAGCTCAGTGGCAAACACGCTCACAATGTCATCCGGGGACGCGGGTTCGATTCCCGCAGAAGCCTAAGTTTTTTCCATTTTTTTTTTTTTTGAATTCTTGTTTCATATTGCTTTTTAAACTTCTGGTTTGCAGGACGGTGTGCGAGTTCTGCAATCGCACTGATTCCATCTGTTTCGTGGTTTGTGCGGCTGCGGCTGCGGTGGTGGCCGCGTGAGAGTGAGTGTGAGAGAGCCATGCACCGCCCGCATACACACACTTCCTTCTCTCTCTGTGTGTGTGTCCCCTTGCATGGACTCTCGTCGTCGCCTCACCCCACGAAGCACACACAATAATGTGCCCATTGTATATATGCATGCACACCCATGCAGGCCCGTTGGTGCTCTCTTTTGCACGACACGCACCGCTGCCGTCCTGCCTGGCTGCATGGGCGGAGCACCGTAACTGTTTCTGTTTTGTTTTCATTGCATTGAGTGGGCGACCTCTCTCTCTCC
>NW_893722.1:0-774 GCF_000209065.1 Trypanosoma cruzi | reverse complement strand
CCAGTGTGTGAACACGCAAACAGATATTGACAGAGAGTGTCTCTGACTCCCACCATTCATAATTGGAAACAAAAATTTGGACCACAACGTGTGCTGCAGCAGCCGCTCGAAAACGATCAGCCTAGTGCAGCACCCGTGTGGGCAAGAGCTCGCGAAATTCCTCCAAGCAGCGGATAGTTCAGGGTTGTTTGGTGTCCAGTGTGTGAACACGCAAACAGATATTGACAGAGAGTGTCTCTGACTCCCACCATTCACAATCGGAAACAAAAATTTGGACCACAACGTGTGATGCAGCAGCCGCTCGAAAACGATCAGCCGAGTGCAGCACCCGTGTGGGCAAGAGCTCGCGAAATTCCTCCAAGCAGCGGATAATTCAGGGTTGTTTGGTGTCCAGTGTGTGAACACGCAAACAGATATTGACAGAGAGTGTCTCTGACTCCCACCATTCATAATTGGAAACAAAAATTTGGACCACAACGTGTGATGCAGCGGCCGCTCGAAAACGATGAGCCGAGTGCACCACCCTTGTGGGCAAGAGCTCGCGAAATTCCTCCAAGCAGCGGATAGTTCAGGGTTGTTTGGTGTCCAGTGTGTGAACACGCAAACAGATAGTGACAAAGAGTGCCTCTGACTCCCACCATTCACAATCGGAAACAAAAATTTGGACCACAACGTGTGATGCAGCAGCCGCTCGAAAACGATCAGCCGAGTGCAGCACCCGTGTGGGCAAGAGCTCGCGAAATTCCTCCAAGCAGCGGATAGTTCAGGGTTGTT
>NW_893721.1:0-774 GCF_000209065.1 Trypanosoma cruzi | reverse complement strand
TCTGACCACCACCATTCATAATTCGAAACAAAAATTTAGACCACAGCGTGTGGTGCAGCAGCCACTCGAAAACGATCCGCCGAGTGCAGCACCCATGTGGGAAAGATCTCGCGAAATTCCTCCAAGCAGCGGATAGTTCAGGGTTGTTTGGCGTCCAGTGTGTGAACACACAAACAGACATTGAAAGAGAGTGCCTCTGACCACCACCATTCATAATTCGAAAAAAAAATTTAGACCACAACGTGCGGTGCAGCGGCCGCTCGAAAACGATCCGCCGACTGCAGCACCCATGTGGGCAAGATCTCGCGAAACTCCTCCAAGCAGCGGATAGTTCAGGGTTGTTTGGCGTCCAGTGTGTGAACACACAAACAGACATTGAAAGAGAGTGCCTCTGACCACCACCATTCATAATTCGAAACAAAAATTTAGACCACAGCGTGTGGTGCAGCAGCCACTCGAAAACGATCCGCCGACTGCAGCACCCATGTGGGCAAGATCTCGCGAAACTCCTCCAAGCAGCGGATAGTTCAGGGTTGTTTGGCGTCCAGTGTGTGAACACGCAAACAGACATTGAAAGAGAGTGCCTCTGACCACCACCATTCATAATTCGAAACAAAAATTTAGACCACAGCGTGTGGTGCAGCAGCCACTCGAAAACGATCCGCCGAGTGCAGCACCCATGTGGGCAAGATCTCGCGAAACTCCTCCAAGCAGCGGATAGTTCAGGGTTGTTTGGCGTCCAGTGTGTGAACACGCAAACAGACATGAAAGAGA
>NW_893720.1:0-774 GCF_000209065.1 Trypanosoma cruzi | reverse complement strand
GCTGCACTCGGCTGATCGTTTTCGAGCGGTGGCTGCATCACACGTTGTGGTCCAAATTTTTGTTTCCGATTATGAATGGTGAGAGTCAGAGACACTCTCTGTCAATATCTGTTTGCGTGTTCATGCACTGAACACCAAACAACCCTGAATTATCCGCTGCTTGGAGGAATTTCGCGAGCTCTTGCCCACACGGGTGCTGCACTCGGCTGATCGTTTTCGAGCGGTGGCTGCATCACACGTTGTGGTCCAAATTTTTGTTTCCGATTATGAATGGTGAGAGTCAGAGACACTCTCTGTCAATATCTGTTTGCGTGTTCATGCACTGAACACCAAACAACCCTGAATTATCCGCTGCTTGGAGGAATTTCGCGAGCTCTTGCCCACACGGGTGCTGCACTCGGCTGATCGTTTTCGAGCGGCTGCTGCATCACACGTTGTGGTCCAAATTTTTGTTTCCAATTATGGATGGTGAGAGTCAGAGACACTCTCTGTCACTATCTGTTTGCGTGTTCATGCACTGGACACCAAACAACCCTGAATTATCCGCCGCTTGGAGGAATTTCGCGAGCTCTTGCCCACACGGGTGCTGCACTCGGCTGATCGTTTTCGAGCGGCTGCTGCATCACACGTTGTGGCCCAAATTTTTGTTTCCAATTGTGAATGGTGGGAGTCAGAGACACTCTCTGTCAATATCTGTTTGCGTGTTCTCGCACTGAACACCAAACAACCCTGAATTATCCGCCGCTTGGAGGAATTTCGCGAGCTCTTGCCCAC
>NW_893719.1:0-774 GCF_000209065.1 Trypanosoma cruzi | reverse complement strand
ACCTTATGGGGGACGATAACCTTATGGGGGACGATAACCTTATGGGGGACGATAACCTTATGGGGGACGATAACCTTATGGGGGATGATAACCTTATGGGGGATGATAACCTTATGGGGGACGATAACCTTATGGGGGACGATAACCTTATGGGGGACGATAACCTTATGGGGGACGATAACCTTATGGGGGACGATAACCTTATGGGGGACGATAACCTTATGGGGGACGATAACCTTATGGGGGACGATAACCTTATGGGGGATGATAACCTTATGGGGGACGATAACCTTATGGGGGACGATAACCTTATGGGGGACGATAACCTTATGGGGGACGATAACCTTATGGGGGATGATAACCTTATGGGGGATGATAACCTTATGGGGGACGATAACCTTATGGGGGACGATAACCTTATGGGGGATGATAACCTTATGGGGGATGATAACCTTATGGGGGACGATAATCATCTTATGGGGGACGATAACCTTATGGGGGACGATAATCATCTTATGGGGGACGATAACCTTATGGGGGACGATAACCTTATGGGGGATGATAACCTTATGGGGGACGATAACCTTATGGGGGACGATAACCTTATGGGGGATGATAACCTTATGGGGGATGATAACCTTATGGGGGATGATAACCTTATGGGGGATGATAACCTTATGGGGGACGATAACCTTATGGGGGACGATAACCTTATGGGGGACGATAACCTTATGGGGGACGATAACCTTATGGGGGACGATAACCTTATGGGGG
>NW_893718.1:0-774 GCF_000209065.1 Trypanosoma cruzi | reverse complement strand
CATGGCTCTCTCACACTCACTCTCACGCGGCCACCACCGCAGCCGCAGCCGCACAAACCACGAAACAGATGGAATCAGTGCGATTGCAGAACTCGCACACCGTCCTGCAAGCCAGAAGTTTAAAAAGCAATATGAAACAAGAATTCAAAAAAAAAAAAATGGAAAAAACTTAGGCTTCTGCGGGAATCGAACCCGCGTCCCCGGATGACATTGTGAGCGTGTTTGCCACTGAGCTAAAAAAATGCGGTCGCGCGACTCCTTTTCACGTAAAGTATTAATGTCGATCTTCGAACAATCGAGCACATTTGCGTTGTCCCCTGGAAAACGAAAAAGACGTGTTTAGGGTGCGCAGCCGCAGCGTGGTTACTACTGTAAGTCGTCATATATCTAACGCCCGAGGCCACCGCTGCAGCTTGGATAATTCGACACGTCGTGCTGTATCTAACGTCCGGGGCAGCCGCTGCAACTTGGATAATTCGACACGTCGTCCTGTATCTAGCGTCCGGGGCCACCGCCCTACCATTTTTTATTTCTTGCGGCGGCCAACCCCGGCAGTAAGGACAAAAAAAAGAATCGCGTTTTCTTTAATGTTTTTCCTGTTTGGGGGCGGGGATCTTTGTTTTCTATGATTGCCTCTTTTTTTTTGTCTGTTCCAGGTTGGTTTTTAGGAGGCTTGATGTGCCTGCTGGGTGATCGCCGGCTTTTTTATTGGTGATTGCGTATTTTTGGCTTACCGGTGTGCCGCTCAGCGCCATTTTGTTTTACTTCTTTTCT
>NW_893717.1:0-774 GCF_000209065.1 Trypanosoma cruzi | reverse complement strand
CCTTCATTTGAAGATGTCGTTGCTGCTTGTTCTTGACCGCCAGTCGATACACCTTCCGCAGTGTCTGAAGTGGATACAGGATCCTCGTTATTTCGTCCTTGTTTTGTGCGTGAATCCGTGGATGCACTCGTCTTCTCGCCGCCATTCTTCTCTTTTTCTGGATTCGTTTTTTGATGATCGGTTTTGGGTTTCGGCAGAGGGGCGTTTGATAATTCCAGCGAGGCTTTTCCTTTTTCTTGTAATTCTTCATTTGGATCTTCTGGTGACATAACTGTTTGAAGAGTGTCTGGATCCCCGTCGTTTTTCATTGCTTCTTCCGAAGAGTGCTGTTCTTTTCCGCTCAATGTAGAAGTGTCGCCAACACCCTGGCCCTTGTTGTATCAGAGCCCCGTGACTGCTTTTCAGCGGCGGGCGTATCCGGTGCCTTTCCGTCGAGCAACTGGGCGTGTTGACTCTCCTTTGTTTCATCACTTTGCAAAAGTTCTTGTTGGGCTTCACTTTGCGAGGTGGATGAAAGACTGACACTGGTCTCCGTGGTAGCACTACGGTCAGGTGAAGAACCACCACCGGAAGCAGGACCACCAGCAGGAGGAGAGTAACCAGCGCCAGGCACAAAACCAGCATGACTGCTGCCAGCACCTTCTTGTCCACCAGAATTTACACCGCCTCGACCATCGCTTCCACCACCTCCTACTCCTGCAGTGATGTCGGGACCAGCAACTCCACCAACTAAATTTAAATTTTTACCATTATTTTCCTTGGAAGGGACACCTT
>NW_893716.1:0-774 GCF_000209065.1 Trypanosoma cruzi | reverse complement strand
ATCCCCAGCCGCAAGGCCCACCAAAAACACATCGCCCTTCACCGGCAGGTGGTCCACCAGCGCGTCGCCGCCAGCCAGCAACTTTGCGGGCTCCAGCGAACAGCCAAACGTCAACAGCGACCACCGCAGCAAATCCGCCATCGCTGAAGCCTCCCCGCTGCGGATCACCGCGTGCGCGGAGCCGCGACTCGTGTCCCCAAGGTAATTCGCAAGCACAAAGAACTGCTGCTCCAGTGTCGGCATCAGGCGGATCACGTTTCTCCGGAACCTGTTCAACCGTGACCCAAGAAGCAGCGGGTCAACGAAGGTTACACTTTCCACTTCCAGCATCGCATCCGTCACCACGCCGCTCACAAATTGGACCCGTCTTGCCTTCATCTCGGTCAGCAGAGTATCGCTTGCTCCAGCAGTTGACGTATTGAGTGTGAGGAACGTCACCGTATTGCCATCATATTGCCCCTGGGGTTTCTTTGCGGCGTCCACACCAGCCAAAATGCTACTCATAGCCAGTGCCGCGTCCACGCTATCCTGCATCGTGACAGCCAATCCATTCAAGGGTGCATGCAACATTGTATCTGCGGCGCTACATTCCCACAAGTTCAGCGTAAATGCGCCGGCAGCCACATCCTCAGCACGGAACCCCTCCACAAACCTCTTTATGTACACAGTCCGTCCACCCTGGTTGCAGTGGAAGGTGGCGCCCTGCGATGCAGCAGTATAATCGTACTCGCCACCGTAGTCGCCAATCACAATGTCGTCGACCACATACCGGCG
>NW_893715.1:0-774 GCF_000209065.1 Trypanosoma cruzi | reverse complement strand
TCTCACGCGGCCACCACCGCAGCCGCAGCCGCACAAACCACGAAACAGATGGAATCAGTGCGATTGCAGAACTCGCACACCGTCCTGCAAACCAGAAGTTTAAAAAGCAATATGAAACAAGAATTCAAAAAAAAAAAAATGGAAAAAACTTAGGCTTCTGCGGGAATCGAACCCGCGTCCCCGGATGACATTGTGAGCGTGTTTGCCACTGAGCTAAAAAAATGCGGTCGCGCGACTCCTTTTCACGTAAAGTATTAATGTCGATCTTCGAACAATCGAGCACATTTGCGTTGTCCCCTGGAAAAAGAAAAAGACGTGTTTAGGATGCGCAGCCGCAGCGTGGTTACTACTGTAAGTCGTCATATATCTAACGCCCGAGGCCACCGCTGCAACTTGGATAATTCGACACGTCGTGCTGTATCTAGCGTCCGGGGCCACCGCCCTACCATTTTTTATTTCTTGCGGCGGCCAACCCCGGCAGTAAGGACAAAAAAAAGAATCGCGTTTTCTTTAATGTTTTTCCTGTTTGGGGGCGGGGATCTTTGTTTTCTATGATTGTCTCTTTTTTTTTGTCTGTTCCAGGTTGGTTTTTAGGACGCTTGATGTGCCTGCTGGGTGATCGCCGGCTTTTTTATTGGTGATTGCGTATTTTTGGCTTACCGGTGTGCCGCTCAGCGCCATTTTGTTTTACTTCTTTTCTGCTTATTGGGGCGTGTTGTTATTCGTCACGCGTCAGCACACACCGAGCAACATTCAAAAAAAAAAATGCAGGTT
>NW_893714.1:0-774 GCF_000209065.1 Trypanosoma cruzi | reverse complement strand
CCATCGCGCCGCAATTTTTGTAACCCCGAAAACATCATGTCCAACGGGGTTCGATCCATTTGCAACATGGACCGCAGCATCCTGGCGTACTGTAGTCGAGTCGACGGCGCCACATCTCATATCGCCAGAAAAAAGGCCGCGCAGCTCTCCTCGTTCATCGGCAGTTTGTGCGTGCAGCAAAAGGCTGTAAATTGCCCCGCTAGGGACATTCTCTGCTCCCACTTTGACGGCACACACATTTATCAAGCCGCCTCGTTCGCGCTCCTCATATTGGCCCAAAGCGGGGATGTCGGTGTTTCGTCGTAACACAGTCGAGCGTCGTTTACGGATAAGCTCCTTTGCCCTTCCCGACGATTGCGTCGGGCAATTTGAAAGATCGGGTGGAGCGTCGGCGGTGCGGTGCACCGTCCGTGTGTAATAGCCGGAGGTGGCGGATTGGATGGGGCTGCCGTCGCCAGCATTCATGAGCGGCGTGCGGCAGCCTTTCTGCCTTTTTTGACAGCCATCTGCGCCGCGAGTAATTCCTTCTGGGGCGCACGTTGCATTTAGACGCCTCATGTCCGTAGGTATGACAACGTTGGCATCGCAAAGTGCGTTGGGTTTCTTGCCGATCGATGAGAAGCTGGGCTGCCTTCGCATAGGTGTCCGTCTGGTGAACAGCGGTGTTTAGACGGGCGCGCAGTTTGGAAAGCCGGAAGCCGGGATCGGATGCAATCGTGAGCTGCATCCGGAAGGTATTCATTAGGGACCTCCCCAAAATTCATGAAGCGATCG
>NW_893713.1:0-774 GCF_000209065.1 Trypanosoma cruzi | reverse complement strand
TGCGGTGATGGTTCCGACGCTGCAACTTGCAGAGGAGTGGAGGAAAGGCGGCGACCAAATTGGACTCTTGACGGTCGGCTGGATAAAGTGCTGCTGGAGGGAAAGGAGCGCATCGCCAGAATGTGGCTGAATGGTTTCCTTCGGAATTATTTTGGCGGCAGGGCGTTGAGGAATCCAATGAGAACGTCTATATGAAGGAGCCTTTAATTGCCTCACGAATTTTCTCCACGACGAAGTGTTATTGAGCACAATAAAGGCATCGCCGCCATACCAAGAGCCGAGACAAGACCATGATGATTGGTAAATAATATTTAAGGCTTTATGTAAGCTTACAAAATATTGTCACACTCAGGAAATGGAGTGACATTGAAGGAAAGGGTACGGTCACTTCTGTTGCGAGGGCACAAGTAAACACAGCCTACTCTTATTTTCTGAGAGGAGCGAGGCGGGGGGCAGAGGAAAGGGCAAGGCGAGAACGACAAGAACTGGGATTTGCCGTTTCCACTAGGGTTGGCTTTGTGCTGTTTAAAGGAGGGGTTTGCGTCAATAAATGGAAGCTGAATGACTTTCTTACGATGGAATTGGACGGCAGGAGCGCTATGGACGCCAATCGGGATGTCTTGCTGAGGGGTTTTTAAAGGACCCCACGAAGTATATTTGCGATGCGGGAGTATTGAACGAAATGCAGGCATCGGATCGTTATGTGAGGATGGAGAGGGCTGTGAGGGATGAAATGGATATGGAAGAGGATGTACGCAGGCTTTACAAGAATGG
>NW_893712.1:0-774 GCF_000209065.1 Trypanosoma cruzi | reverse complement strand
TGGAGTCGTTGCCCCAGAGTGTTACTGTGGTTCCTCGTGGTGAACGTCCCATGAGCAGGAAGTCGTTTGATGTCTCATTGGTGCACGAGAACGAGATGGAGGGAGGCCGCAGCATGGAGTCGTTGCCTCAGAGTGTTACTGTGGTTCCTCGTGGTGAACGTCCCATGAGCAGGAAGTCGTTTGATGTCTCATTGGTGCACGAGAACGAGATGGAGGGAGGCCGCAGCATGGAGTCGTTGCCCCAGAGTGTTACTGTGGTTCCTCGTAGTGAACGTCCCATGAGCAGGAAGTCGTTTGATGTCTCATTGGTGCACGAGAACGAGATGGAGGGAGGCCGCAGCATGGAGTCGTTGCCTCAGAGTGTTACTGCGGTTCCTCGTAGTGAACGCCCCATGAGCAGGAAGTCGTTTGATGTCTCATTGGTGCACGAGAACGAGATGGAGGGAGGCCGCAGCATGGAGTCGTTGCCCCAGAGTGTTACTGTGGTTCCTCGTGGTGAACGTCCCATGAGCAGGAAGTCGTTTGATGTCTCATTGGTGCACGAGAACGAGATGGAGGGAGGCCGCAGCATGGAGTCGTTGCCTCAGAGTGTTACTGTGGTTCCTCGTGGTGAACGTCCCATGAGCAGGAAGTCGTTTGATGTCTCATTGGTGCACGAGAACGAGATGGAGGGAGGCCGCAGCATGGAGTCGTTGCCCCAGAGTGTTACTGCGGTTCCTCGTAGTGAACGCCCCATGAGCAGGAAGTCGTTTGATGTCTCATTGGTGCACGAGA
>NW_893711.1:0-774 GCF_000209065.1 Trypanosoma cruzi | reverse complement strand
GAGAGAGAGAGGTGCCCACTCAATGCAATGAAAACAAAACAGAAACAGTTACGGTGCTCCGCCCATGCAGCCAGGCAGGACGGCAGCGGTGCGTGTCGTGCAAAAGAGAGCACCAACGGGCATGCATGGGTGTGCATGCATATATACAATGGGCACATTATTGTGTGTGCCTCGTGGGGTGAGGTGAGGGCGAGAGTCCATGCAAGGGGACACACACACACAGAGAGAGAAGGAAGAGTGTGTGTGCGGGCGGTGCATGGTTCTCTCACACTCACTCTCACGCGGCCACCACCGCAGCCGCAGCCGCACAAACCACGAAACAGATGGAATCAGTGCGATTGCAGAACTCGCACACCGTCCTGCAAACCAGAAGTTTAAAAAGCAATATGAAACAAGAATTCAAAAAAAAATGGAAAAAACTTAGGCTTCTGCGGGAATCGAACCCGCGTCCCCGGATGACATTGTGAGCGTGTTTGCCACTGAGCTATAAAAATGCGGTCGCGCGACCCCTTTTCACGTAAAGTATTAATTTCGATCTTCGAACAATCGAGCACATTTGCGTTGTCCCCTGGAAAACGAAAACGACATGTTTAGGGTGCGCCGCCGCAGCGTGGTTACTACGATAAGTTCGTCATATATCTCTCGTACGGGGCCGCAGCCGCAGCGTGGTTACTACGATTCGTCGTGTTGTATCCAACGTCCGGGGCAGCCGCTGCAACTTGGATAATTCGACACGTCGTCCTGTATCTAACGTCCGGGGCAGCCGCTGCAAAC
>NW_893710.1:0-774 GCF_000209065.1 Trypanosoma cruzi | reverse complement strand
GCGGAAGGCAGCCCGAGGAGAGGAGAAAGAAGAAGGAGGAGCTGCAGGCCGAGACTGAGAGGCTGCTGGCCGAGGCCCGCAGTGCCGAGGAGGGCGAGAAGAAGGCGCTCGCCGAGAAGGTGCGGACAGGAAAGGAGGAAGGCGCCAGGTGGCAGGAACAGGAGCGTGAGCGGAGGGCGAAGGAGGCCGAGGAGGCGAAGCGGCAGCTGGAGCAGGAACTGAAGGCCCAGCAGGAGGCGCGCGAGGCGGAGGAGCGCCGGCGCGCCGAGCTTGCCAAGCAGCAGCGTGAGGAGTCGAGGGCACGCAAGGAGGAACTGCAGCGGAAGCAGGCCGAGGAGAGGAGAAAGAAGAAGGAGGAGCTGCAGGCCGAGACTGAGAGGCTGCTGGCCGAGGCCCGCAGTGCCGAGGAGGGCGAGAAGAAGGCGCTCGCCGAGAAGGTGCGGACAGGAAAGGAGGAAGGCGCCAGGTGGCAGGAACAGGAGCGTGAGCGGAGGGCGAAGGAGGCCGAGGAGGCGAAGCGGCAGCTGGAGCAGGAACTGAAGGCCCAGCAGGAGGCGCGCGAGGCGGAGGAGCGCCGGCGCGCCGAGCTTGCCAAGCAGCAGCGTGAGGAGTCGAGGGCGCGCAAGGAGGAACTGCAGCGGAAGCAGGCCGAGGAGAGGAGAAAGAAGAAGGAGGAGCTGCAGGCCGAGACTGAGAGGCTGCTGGCCGAGGCCCGCAGTGCCGAGGAGGGCGAGAAGAAGGCGCTCGCAGAGAAGGTGCGGACAGGAAAGGAGG
>NW_893709.1:0-774 GCF_000209065.1 Trypanosoma cruzi | reverse complement strand
GCCGGGAGTCAGAGGCACTCTCCTTTCAATGTATGTTTGCGTGTGCACACACTGGACACCAAACAACCCTGAATTATCCGCTGCTTGAGGAAATTTCGCGAGCTCTTGCCCACAATGGTGCTGCACTCGGCGGATCGTTTTCGAGCGGCTGCTGCACCACACGCTGTGGTCTAAATTTTTGTTTTGAATTATGAATGGCGGGAGTCAGAGACACTCTCTTTCAATGTATGTTTGCGTGTGCACACACTGGACACCAAACAACCCTGAACTATCCGCTGCTTGGAGGAATTTCGCGAGCTCTTGCCCACAATGGTGCTGCAGTCGGCGGATCGTTTTCGAGCGGCTGCTGCACCACACGTTGTGGTCTATGTTTTTGTTTCGAATTATGAATGGCGGGAGTCAGAGGCACTCTCTTTCAATGTATGTTTGCGTGTTCACACACTGGACACCAAACAACCCGGAACTATCCGCTGCTTGGAGGAATTTCGCGAGCTCTTGCCCACAATGGTGCTGCAGTCGGCGGATCGTTTTCGAGCGGCTGCTGCACCACACGTTGTGGTCTATGTTTTTGTTTCCAACTATGAATGGCGGGAGTCAGAGACACTCTCTTTCAATGTATGTTTGCGTGTGCACACACTGGACACCAAACAACCCTGAACTATCCGCTGCTTGGAGGAATTTCGCGAGCTCTTGCCCACAATGGTGCTGCAGTCGGCGGATCGTTTTCGAGCGGCTGCTGCACCACACGATGTGGTCTATGTTTTTGTTTCGAAT
>NW_893708.1:0-774 GCF_000209065.1 Trypanosoma cruzi | reverse complement strand
CACCACACGCTGTGGTCTAAATTTTTGTTTCGAATTATGAATGGTGGTGGTCAGAGGCACTCTCTTTCAATGTCTGTTTGCGTGTTCACACACTGGACGCCAAACAACCCTGAATTATCCGCTGCTTGGAGGAATGTCGCGAGATCTTGCCCACAAGGGTGCTGCAGTCGGATAATCGTTTTCGAGTGGCTGCTGCACCACACGCTGTGGTCTATGTTTTTGTTTCGAATTATGAATGGTGGTGGTCAGAGGCACTCTCTTTCAATGTCTGTTTGCGTGTTCACACACTGGACGCCAAACAACCCTGAACTATCCGCTGCTTGGAGGAATGTCGCGAGATCTTGCCCACAAGCGTGCTGCAGTCGGATAATCGTTTTCGAGTGGCTGCTGCACCACACGCTGTGGTCTAAATTTTTGTTTCGAATTATGAATGGTGGTGGTCAGAGGCACTCTCTTTCAATGTCTGTTTGCGTGTTCACACACTGGACGCCAAACAACCCTGAACTATCCGCTTCTTGGAGGAATGTCGCGAGATCTTGCCCACAAGGGTGCTGCAGTCGGATAATCGTTTTCGAGTGGCTGCTGCACCACACGCTGTGGACTATGTTTTTGTTTCGAATTATGAATGGTGGTGGTCAGAGGCACTCTCTTTCAATGTCTGTTTGCGTGTTCACACACTGGACGCCAAACAACCCTGAACTATCCGCTGCTTGGAGGAATGTCGCGAGATCTTGCCCACAAGGGTGCTGCAGTCGGATAATCGTTTTCGAGTGG